>NC_133666.1:613317940-613416513 GCF_037893015.1 Macrotis lagotis | reverse complement strand
GACCTAATGTTTTTAAATGAAGAAAGTACATAGGGATACAAAGAAAACAAAAACGATTTCATAGATTCTCCATTAGGAAATCCTGGATTAGATATTCTCTGAGGATATGAGTCTCACTAATAAGGAGGAGATGGTTTTACCAGAGTAGAAATTTTGGGACCTTCAGGGAGAAAGAACTATTTTATCCCAAGGAGGGCAACTACATGACAAGGTGGTTGTACTGGACCTGGAATCAGAAAGACCCAAGTTCAAATCCAGCTTCAAAGCCGAATTCTGTGACCCTAGGTAATAACTTCTTTCTGCCTCAGTTTCTTCATCCATAAAATATGGATAATAGTAACATCTTTTCCTGGAGTGGTTGTGAAGGTCAGATGAGACTATTTGTAAATTATTTGGCAAATTTTAAAGTGCTATATAAATATACAAATGCCAGTTATCATCATCATCATCACCACCACTATTCTTGATTTTATAATAGAGAAAAGTTAGGCATATTCTGAGAAGCACTTTAGATTTTGGAAAAGTAGATTTAAAAAGGGAAAACAGATTTCATGGGAAGGACAGATAGAATCCTATAAAGATTCTACAAAAGGATATCAGTTCAGAATGGATGGAAGGTGCCCAAGAATAAAATGCTGAAGATACAATAATTCCAATGAGAAGGCAAAAACAGAAACCGTAGAGATTAATATGGACACATAATGAACTCAAGGACAATTTTTTAGAGATATGTATGAACAATGAAAACCAAGGGCACAGAACAGGATAATTCAAAGGCATAGTCCTATAAGAACTGCCAGAAGGCAAAAATTCATTTTGAATAGAGGAATGGCAAGGAAAGCTAAGGAAAGACAGAAGAGGAAGAAGGAATATGATCACTTCTCAGGATAAAAGGAACAATGATGATTACAACAGAGAAAAGACAGGATTACTCAATTTTCTCTTTTTCATTTCCTCAGAAAACTTTGGCATTGAAAATGAACTAAAAATGGCTAATTAAGAGAGTTGTTACTAAGATAAAGTAATGAGATAGGGAAAAAATCCCCAGCTGCCCTTAACAAATTCAACTCACCTGAACCAGAAAAACTACATTCTTGACTACTAAAAGAACTGGAAAATGAAATTGTTGATTAGTGCACTGATACTTCCTGAAAGATTTTAGAGAATGGGAGAAATAACACAGATCTGAAGAATGGAAAATGTCTCCATTTTTTTAAGGGGTAGGCAGTGAAAAAGAATAGTATCAGCAAACTATCAGCCAATGTGGTTTGGTTATCATTTCCTTAGATCTTCTAATTCGAATCCTCAAATTAAAGAAATATTTAGTGAGCATCTACAAAAGGAAACAGTAGTTACAAAGACCTTAATATGTCTTCAATAAGAAGAAATGCTACCAGACTAACCAGATCAAATATAGATAACATTATGTTTCAAAACAGTCAATGCACCTGGCTGGGATCCTTATCAAAGGTTTAGTGGCCTCTGTTTCCATTTCAACACCACTGACTTACACCATATATACCACAATAAATTAAATATAATTTATGAACTTTAATTTTTAAAGTCATGTCATTAAAATAAAAAATAGAAAATGAGAAAGCAAATATCTTTGAGAACTCTGGTTACGGGAAGAATTATTTTTTAAGCAGTGAGGGGGAAGGGGGAAAGTGATAGATACCTTCAACTAAAAGGCAACTGAGTGATTCCTAGAATCAGGAAGACGTACAGTCAAAATCCAATCTCAGACATTTATTTGCAAGCTATGTAACACCGGACAAGCTACTAAACCCTGTTTGTCTCAGTTTTTTCATCTAGAAAATTAATTGAAGAAAATGGCAAACTATTCTGATACCTTTGCCAAGAAAAAAAGGGCATCACAGAGGGTCAAATATGACTGAAATGAAACAGCAACTCTCAATTACATGAAATTAAAAACTTTTGCAAATAAAATTAATGAAGTCAGGATTAAAAGAGAAATAGTATGAGTAGAAAAAATGTGTTCCAAATATCAACAACAAAAGTCTGACACCTAAGATATAGGGACTTCTTGTTGATGATGTTTATCCTTCATCTTGAAGTCTATGGTATCAGGAAATGAGAATATTGCGCAAAGTCAACATCACTTTCTGAGGAGAAATAAATGGGTCCAGTGGCTAGATATGGACCAGGACAACTGGAGATGGCTCGTCCAGTTGGATTGTTTTTAGCTAGGCCAAAGTGGTCATTCCTTGCCTCTTTGCTTCATCTCTTTCTTACCTAACTTTAATCATTGAATAAGTAGCACCCCAATCAAACAGATCTAAAGATTTTAGCTCAAAAAGGTCAAGGTCTCCCACTACATCAGGGGCCATCTCCAGTTGTCTATCCTTTCCTAAGGATTTTCATGTAAAGGAGGAAAAAAGATTTTAATGGAACTGTAGAGAAAATATGACTAAATTTACTATTTTAAGCTTATTTTAGAACCAGGATTTGACTTCTATTATGTTAATCAACTTTTGTCATAGATAAAAATCAATTCTTTTGGGGATAAAAAAAAGAATACCACATAGTTTGAAAGAAAAACTTTATTCATTGTGGCATTATGTAGCAAAGAAAACACCTTCCTTTCCTTCTCTCCAGGCTCATTTCTAACTAGTGAAATCTATCACACCCTTTAGGGCCAAAAGCTCCAATACCACCTGTCTTTTCCAAAAAGCTTTCCCTACTCCCATATCTCTTTGTGTCTCTCTCATGTCACATTTTAGGATTAATCATATTCAAACATATTCAATATTTTAAATTAAAATGTTAGAGCATAAAATACCAAGAGAAACCAGTCTACAGTATATGAGAGGTCAAAGTTTTCAAAAGAAGAATTTGACATTATAAATGACCTTTTGAATATATGTCAGTAAAAGTAAAATAAATATAAATGAAAACAACACTTTACACTCTGAAAATAGGCATGCTCTCTCTCTCTCTCTCTCTCTCTCTCTCTCTCTCTCTCTCTCTCTCTCTCTCTCACACACACACACACACACACACACACACACACACACAAATTATTCCAGATGGAATAATCAAGCACATTTGGAGTGAACCAGAAATGTGATTTGACCATCAAAAAAGTAATGTGAATTTGGGTTACATTCAGAGAAATGTGGCTTCTGGAGATGAAGATGTCACCATCTTTCTAACCTTTGCCCTGGTCAAACCTCTTCTGGAGTTTTATGTTCATTCCTGCACAAGACATTTTAGGAAGGATAATGATCATTAGGGGAGCATCCAGAGGAAAGCAACCAGGATGATAAAGGGCCTTATGCTGAAGGGGAATTGGGTGTCCTGGTAAATATTTAACAACCAGTTATTCAGGGACAAAAAAATGTACAGTCATGCTTTTAAGTTTAATCTACATAACATTTTCTCCCATCATTTCTAAAATAGACAATAAAACAATAAATCAAGCCCTAATTTGTCCAAGGTATAAGTAATCACACTGAAAATTAACACTCAATTCTTAAGAGTTGACTCCAGCACACCCCTGGTTCTAATTCTAATGTCCAATTCTCTATATTCAAGTGTTTTTTTCTTCTAACTTCAACAGTCCCCATTCTATATACTAAGGGTCTATGTTCCAACTTTCATATTCTTTACTTCCTGCCATTGAGAGCTTTATCATTCAAGTTGTGTCTCATTATTAGCAGTCATTTTTTAAATTGATACTAAAAAAACTGTTGCTGTGTTCATACTATGTTCCTCTCTTGAACCATGTGTAGAGTAACTTAGTGAAAAAGAGGTGGAATTGTTAAGAGGGTAAAACCTTTGCCCTTAAGAAAGTTCCAGATCTCAGGGCATGATCCCTGGCCCCCTCTACCCTGTATTACAGTATTACAAGGAATCTTATCTTACCTTCTCCTTTCCCTCCCAAAGAACCAAAACAGGACTGAGAATACAGTGGGTGTTCAGTAAATGTCTGATTTTCACTGTTAAAACAGTGGAAAGGAGGACTGAATTTCAGAAGATTGGTGTAAGACCCATTTCTGATACCACCTACTTGTGTGATAACCATGAACAAATTCATTTTATGGCATTTAAGCCTCAGTTTACACACCTGAAAAATGGAGTTAACAATTCTTGCACTATCTCTCTTACAAGATTAATATAAGTACTTTGTAAACTTTTAAACCCTTTAGAATTGAAAGCTATTATTATGAATGTGCATTATTAATGATTGAGAAAATATACAGTAAACACTCAAGATACCTGGGGAGGACAGGTTACAGGTTAAGGGCCCAGGTCCCAGGTCATAGTTGATCTTTCTTTCCCTTGAGAAGGAACCCAAAGAGCAAAGGGCACAATTATCCCTGGCATGTAAGACCATAACCCTTGGAGAAAAGGTGGTCAAACCTATAAAATGAAGGCCTCCTCAATATCATCTTTCTAATACAGGTGGAGAATTGTGATGGAGAATTTCCTATCCATCTCTCACAAGCCATGAGATATCTCCAAAGTCCCCATCGAAACCTCAAAATTTCAGCTATCACGTTTATAGGTAAGGGGGGAAACTGAAATATGCTGAGCCTTCTCCCTTTTTTCTTTTCTTCTATCCTACATCTTTCCTTTCTTATTTTCTCTCTTATCCCTCCTCCAGCAGCTCTCTCTCTCTCTCTCTCTCTCTCTCTCTCTCTCTCTCTCTCTCTCTCTCTCTCTCTCTCTCTCTCTCTCTCTCTCCCCCTATCCCTCCTCCTCTCCTCTTTGTCTCTCCTTTTACTTCCCCCTTCTCCCTTTCTGTTCTCTATTCTCTCTCTCAATTTTCCTCTTATTTATCTCTTTCCTCTCTTCTACTTTATTACTCCTCCTTTTCTCCTCTCAGCTTTCATGTCTCTCACTCTTTCATGGGTCTCCTCTCTTCTGCTCTACTCTCTTCCATTCCTTTCGTCCACTCCTACTTTGTCTCATTTCTCTTCTTTGCTATCTACCCAATTCCTCTCTTGTCCTTTACTTTACTCCTCTACTCCCCTTTTGTCTCCCTTTCTTGCAGCACAACCTCCGTTCTGGCTATGGATGAAAGAGAAAGTTAGTCACTGAAACGCCAGTCATCTGGCAAGCACCCAACCACCCAAGTGCCTATAATGCCAGTGCTGACCAAACTCCCAACCTAGATCCCGTTTCAGCCCTCTCCTAGTCCCACTCCTGACCACACCCCAACCTAATTTTATCTATTTCCTGATTTCACGCCACCCTGAAAGGAGAATAAAGAGGAATTGCTAGAGAACCAAAGATGACTTAGGGCTATCTCCCACGTCTAATATCACCATCCCCTTCTAGGGAGGGTGCAATGAAACCCTTTTGTTTGTTTGTCCATTCAGGCTACACCATCTGTTATTATCCTAATACTATATGGCAGAAAGCAAGTGAAGTTGACTTGATCTCCCTCTGTTCCAGTAAGTCCCAGATTGGGATCAGCCCCTTCCTTTCCTGACTACCCACATTGCCACCCCATCCCATCTTTCTCTCCCTGCTCCTCTCCTTCTACCATTTGGGCTTCCACTAGTCCTGGGGATCTAAAACTGTGGAATATAAAATGTCAGATCTGGAAGGGTCTCAATGGTCATCTAGGCCAGATTCCCTCATTTTACAGAGGAGGGAACTGAGACCCAGAAAAGGAAAACCAGGCCAGCACTGGACTCCCAATCCAAATAGCTCTCAGGTTCCTTTAATCACAAACTCAGCTTTCAGGAGAGGACCTCAGCAGCAAAAGATAAAAAGATAGGACCAGTTACACACAACCCAAGGCATCAGCCTTGGAAGGAAGGAAGATGATAGAAATGGTAGACAGGACCAGAAGAAACCAGCTCTTAAGAAAAAAATTCAGGGCAGCTAGGTGGCACAGTGGATAGAGCACCAACCCTGGAGTCAGGAGTACCTGAGTTCAAATCTGGCCTCAGACATTTAATAATTACTTAGCTGTGTGGCCTTGGGCAAGCTACTTAACCCCATTGCCTTGCAAAAAACTAAAAAAAAAATTCTTGCAAAGGATTTCAAGGCCAATGAAGGAGACTGTTCTCTCGTCCCAACCACCTTGTTCTCACTCTTCTGCCAGAGTCTTGCCATCTTAGAATCAGAAAAACTTGAGATTTATACCCAGCTTTGCCACTCAAAAGCTGTGCAACATCAGATGAGATATCTTCTCCCTCTTGAAGCCCCCACTTATCTAATTTATACAGTTTATAATCCCTGCCCTAGTTCTCAGGTGAGGTGGATATTCTGATAGGGTAATAGAAATATAAAGACTTTAAAAGGTACAAAGCAACTCAGAATGAGTTCTAGCCATGACACTGGCACTAAATCTCTCTAAGAGACCTTGGAGAAATGTTTTTCTCCTCTCTTAAGTCAAATGTCTGTCTTTGTAAAAACTACAGAGTTGAACTAGATGAATACAAAGAAATATGCTAGCTTTTAACATTCTTCATTCTGCGCTCTACAGTTCCTTCCAGTTCTAACATTCTATATTCTAACAGTCTTAAGTTCTAAGTTCTCTTTCATCTCTAACGTTCTAAGTCCCAACATCCTATGTTCTAATATCCCTGTCAGCTCAAGCATTGTGTGATCTACTTTCTGAGTTCTAATGTCTCTTCTATCTCTAGTGTTCTATGATCTAAGGTCACTGCTGACTCAAACATTCTATGTTCCAGCTTAAGTTCAAAGGATTCTTTCATCTCTACTGTTCTATGTTCTGATATCCTAAGTTCTAAGCTTTCTGTCATCTCTAGTGTTCTCTGCTTTAACATTCTGTGATCTAACTAGAACATTCTGTATTCTAACTTTCTAAAGTCTAAAGTCTCTTTCAACTCTAGCATTCTATGTTCTAACACCCTAACTTCTAAAGTCCCTACCAACTCAAACCTTCTGTTCTAACTTTATAAATTCCAAGTTCTTTTTCACCTCTGCTATTCTATGTTCTAACATTCTAAGTTCTAAGATTTCTTCCATCTCTCTCTCCAGTGTTATGTCCTGACATTCTATGTTCTAAGGTCCCTACCAACTCAAATCTTGTGTTCTAACTTTCTAAATTCTAAGGTTTCCTCCATCTCTACTCTTCTATGTTCTAATAGCCTATGCTCTAAGGTCCCTGTCAGTTCAAACATTCTATGTTCTAACTTCCAAAGTTTTAAGGTTTCTTCTATTTCTAGTATTCTATGTTCTTACATACTATGTTCTAAGGTCCCCAGAATCTCATATATTCTGTGTTCTGATATGCTATATTCTAGGGTCCCATACTCTTCCTAATGTTCTGAATTTGGAGTTGAGTCACCTGGGTTCAAATCTTGCTAAGTTATGCAACTGTGGTTAGTAATTTTATCACTACAAGTCTTAAGTTTTCTCAACCAGAAAATTGGAGTAATTATGCATCAACCACCTCATGAGATCATTGTGAAGGCAGTACTTTATAAACATGCCATAGAAACATGAATACAGTGCTATATATTCCATTCAACTAAACAAATATTTGCTAAGCATTTCCTATGTGACTAATCTCTAAAATGGGAAAAGTAACAGTTTTACTGGCTATCCCCCTTACTTTGTGAGAAAAATAAGGTGTAAGAAAGCTCTATAGTTACACCAGTGACATCTTTCAGCTCTTACTTCTGTGATTGAATTACAGCCTCACCCAATTATTAAAGTGTGACTTTATTCCTATTCCCTCTCCCTCCTGCCCTTTAACCCTGCTTCAGTCTACCAATAGTCCTGAGGCTAAGCTAAGGGTGGAGGGGAAAAACATACACACCACACACACACACACATACACACACACACACATGCATATATAGGAATGTGTGTGTGTGTGTGTGTATGAATTTCACTTTGGGGGATGAGGAGACAAGGGCTCTTTCTTTTTTTTTTTGAATGCCAACTGCAGCCCATCCCCACCCTGTGCCTTGGGGAGCAATAGATCCAGGACGCAGACCATGGGAATGTTTTGGGTAGTCCCTGGGTAGAGGCATATACTGTCAGACTTGATTGATGAATTGTTTGGTTTTGTCTCACTGGGCTTTCTTCTCTTTGAGCTTTGGAAGAACTCAAGCAAGACCCAGACCAGGCCATCAGGGATTTCGCCACAAGGCATTCCATCTTCCTGGAGGAAGGTCAACTATAATACCCTGACTTCGTACCTTGTCTATCCCATATCACCCTCCTCTTTCCTCTATGTCTGATGTCTCCTATTCCTTTTGGGCACCCTCCTTATTCCCCAATTGTTTTTGTTTGATTGCTCTTTTTTTGATTTAAAAGAAAAAAATAGGTTCAAAGGAGCCTCTGACCTCTTGCTTGTCCCTCACTCTGTTCCTATTCCATTCCAAAAGCTCCTTTCCCTCCTAAGAAGGACTTCTTGGACTTGTAAGCAAGGTGCCCTGGAGACCAAGTCAAACCAAGAGCTCCAATCTGCTTCCTCCTCATGGATTCTGAAATGCTCTTACAAGGGACTCTGAATGACCAAGCTTAAATTGAGTTGTAGAGGTGTTCATTCATGAAATCATTCTTGGTGCCTTATGGTTCTCCTACAAATTAAGAGTCCAGGATGCCCTTCTAGGCTGGTATAGGAAGGGTGCCTACCTCCAAACTCTTGGTTCCACCACTTCATAGCAAAGAAGATGGTTCTCTTTGGAAAGGAATCACCTAGTATACTTCCTTGTCCTCAGAGGGTTTGAGTTTGGTTTAAGCTAATCCTAGGGCTTCTTTCATCCTCCCCTTTTCTCCTTAGCCTCCCCCAACCCCAGCCTCAATTACTTAATTGCTCAACAAACACTTATTAATCACCTACTCTGGGCTAGGCCCAGTGCTAAGTGCTAGATTCAAAGATAAAAGATGAAACAGTCGCTGACCCCAAAGAGTTTAAATTCTACTGGGGGTGGAAGGAGGGGAGGGGCACATTTGACAGGTAAAACTAGAAATCAATAGAGAGAGAGAGAGAGAGAGAGAGAGAGAGAGAAGAGAGAGAGAGAGAGAGGAGAGAGAGAGAGAGAGAGAGAGAGAGAGAGAGAGAGAGAGACCATAAACAGGAAGGATCAGAAAAGGTTTCATGAAGGAAGTGGCACCTAAATTGAGCATTTAAGGAAGCTCAGGTTTTTAAAACAATGATCTACAAACATTTTTTTGACTGTGCCTTCCTGTACTTGCAGCATATTCTAGAGCACGCACTCCCTCAATATATGTATGTATATTTATCTCTAAAGTCCAGTTTATTTCATTTTTGATTTTAATTATTGTCACACCTGAAAAAGATACTTTACAAAGATACTTAAATCCAAATGGAAAAAAAAAATGTGTGGTTGGCTTCGCTAAGTCATGAATACTCATTTTTCAATCTTATTTCATCAGTAACACAAAAGATTGTTGTTGAAATTTGGCCAGCAAATTTCCATCTTCTCTGATGTCAATCAACACTAATTGGAAAGTGTTATATTTTTAGATTTTCAACAAATGAATTCAGAACTCACTGAAAAAAAAATCTTCATTTGAAGAAAAACAGACTAGAAAATTCCATTTCCAAATTGTTTAAGTGTACAGATAGATTTTAAATGTAATACATATCATTTTGAGCAACAAAATCACATAACAATAGAAATATTTCTAAACATCCATTTTCAAAATGTTCTTTCCCTTAGGATGAACTTCTTTCAAAAAGCAGTTACTTTCTTATTCACTGTTAAAATATCACATTTGTCTGATATACAAAGATATGCAGCAAGCCAACCCAAATATTTAAAACCCAAAGCCAGTCCTCAGTGGATAAGTGGTCAAAGGATATGAAACAACAATCTCAAAAGAATTGCAAACTTATTACTCATAAGTGAAATTGCTCCAAATCATACAAAATAAGAGAAAAACAAAGTAAAACAACTCTGAGATTTCGTGAGTCATCAAAATGAAAAAAATACGAGTAGTCAATGTTGAATGAATTGTAGAGAGACAACCATGCTAATTAGTGGAGTCATGAATTGATAATCATGCTAAAAGAAATTGGAAATTATGATAAAACAATGAGTAAAATATTCATATCCTTTGATCCAGAGACCATACAGTTAGTCATATATCCCAAAGAGATCAAAGAAAGTATTCTTAGCAATAGAAAAGAGTTGAGGGAAAAAAAGTAGGTGATTATCATTTGGGGAATGGTTCAATAGATGGTGGCAATGAAGACCACAGGGAGACATGGGAAGATTTATATGAACTAAAACAAAATGAAGTAAGCACAACCAGGATACAAACAATGGCTACAATAATGGAATTGTTGGAATGGAATATTCCAATAAATGGAAAGAATAATAAAACTGAAATTGAATATGTCAAGCACTGAATATACTGTTAGATTTGATTGATGAATTGTTTGGTTTTGTTATACTGTCTTTTTTCTCCTTTGTAATAGAAGATGGTTCTTTGGGTGAGGGAAAGTATCTGGCTGTATTGGGAAATGATGTAAAAACTTTTTTTTAATATCAACTTTCCTTAAAGGATAGTTTGAGAATGTTGTGGAGTTTTTTTTAATATGTTAGATATCATACTACTGATAGACATTATAGATATCATACTACTGATAGACATTTGTCAGCACATATAAAAAGATTGTCAAATTTTTCTTGTTGGAGAAAAAAACTCATAGCATTAAATTCAATAATGTTTAAGTATTTTTTCAGAAAATAAAGATAACCAATGAATATTTTTGTAGTGATAATGTTGGTATTCATAATGGAGGAAGGAAAAGAAATTTTGGGGAATTTTTTTTTTGGCTTTGTCTTGACAGCATCGTACTCTTAGTCTAGAGATTTAGCTAAGTTTGTAAGATTTAAATCAAACATGTGAAGCATGTGGATTACACACACAAAACTGATCTGTGATTCCATCACTTTAGATAATGATCAATCAACAAGTACTACATTTCAAAAAAGAAACTACAGCGTTGGCATTGGATATGTGGTTGAAATATGGAGGCTAAGGATGATATCAAAGCTACAAATCTGGATGACCAAAAGGATAGTAATAACCTTGACAAAAATAGAAATTTGCATGATGAATGAGCTTGATGGGAAAGATAATTGAGACTATGCTTATCCAATCTTATGATTCCTCTTACTATAAAAACAAAAGGACCAGTCAAAGAGTACCTGATGAAACCACAAGATGATGTAAGGAATGTGGAATGTATAAATTATGTGGAATGTGTAAATTCAGAAGGGAAAGGATTTTGCTAATTCCATTTGTGTAGATCCAGAGAGTAACTGGATAGTAGCTGGATTAAAACAGCTTAGTACAAAAGAAGTTGGAAGCTTACACATCAGTGGAAAAAGACAGACTAGAGGAGTATTTGGGGAATAAATAAAAGGTCATGTGTTGGAGATAAGATCCAATATCAGCTATCATGGGGAGGGTAGAATATGACCCAGATTCCCACTTTATGATCAGTTGGCCTTGGATCACCAGCAGTCATGTTATAAACCCTGGAGGATACATGGTCCCTGATTTGGAGACTACTAGTCTAAGAGACTTAATTTGAGGAAAGAGTACAATTCAGATATGTGGGGTTAGTTTATGTAAAGTCCCAGAGACAGAGAATGGGATGCCAAGTTTCAGGAGCAGCTACTAGACCAAGTTGGCTAGAAGACTTAGTACATGAAAGGAAAATGAACTAAAACAGGAAAGACTGTCAATTTGGGGGATAAGAAGAATGGGTGATATTAAATGCCAAACTGATTTGTCTTTTTCCTAGAAGCAAAAGGGAACCACTAGTAGTGGTATTAGCAGGGATTTGTCGTGGTCAGATGTGTTTTAGAAATGATTTTAGCAGATATGTAGAGGAGTGTTTGGGGGTTTTTTGTTTGTTTTGCAAGGCAAATGGGGTTAAGTGACTTGCCTAAGGTCACATAGCTAGATAATTATTAAGTGTCTGAAGTCACATTTGAATTCAAGTCCTCCTGAATCCAGGGTCAATGCTCTATCCACTGTGCCACCTAGCCACCCCAAGAGGACAGTTTGGAAAGGAGAGACAATAGAAGTGACACAAGTTAAGAGACTACAAATGATAGTTTAGGATAGTGGTGGTGTGAATGGAGAGAAGTTGTATGCAAGAGTGATTGTAAAGTTAAATTGAGCATATTAGCAAATGATTGCAATTGTACCAAGAAGGCAAGATGACTCAGGTTATAAATCTAAATGACAAGGATTGTAGTACTCTTGACAGAATTGGGTAAGTTTGGAGGAATTTCAGATTTAAGTGAATAAGATACTAAGTTATGTTGTTTATATATTTAGTTTGAAATAATGAAACACCCAAATATCTAGCAGACAATTGACCATGAGGGATTTGTTCCTTGGTTCTCCAAGACAACCAGTTACTTCAGGAGGGTGATAACTTGACCTTCAAATGGATTGGATTTAAGTGAAGCAGAGTTGTGCAAAATCTTCAGCCTCTTTCTCCTCCAGAATCATCAGAGTCCAATGGCAAGATGTAAGTCAAGCAATTTGCAATGGTCCAGAATATAGTGAGAGACCTTGGCATTTTTAAGCCAAGTTCTTTCCCAGGTCTCAGTTTATCTGAGGAAATACCCATTTAATGATTTAAGGCTAGGTAAGAAGTGAGACAAGTGAAACAAAAGATGACCCAGTTTGCCTCAATGAAAAACTAGAAAAACCAACCAACCAACAAGCATCCAGAAAATGTTTTTGAAGTGCCAAGAGCTCTGCTAGGTACTGGAGATACTAGACAAAAATGAAATAGTCCTTGCTCTCAAAGTGTTTGCATCCTGTGGGGGTAGGAGAAGAAGTAACAATTTTATCTGAATAGAATTTAGAGCCCATGGGAGTTGATGAAATAACCAAGAGAGGTTATAAAGAAGTAAAACTTGAGGACAGAGCTTTGAGGAATACCAACACTTAAATAGGTAGAAGATAGTTGTCAATCCACCGAAAGAAACTGAAAAGGCGAAGTCAGATATGTAAATGAGCATCAGATAAGCAAGATTCTACAAAAACAAGTGGTCAACATCAAAATTTTCAGAGACCACAAGGAAAATGAAAAGCTATCAGATGGAGCAACTAAGATGTAATGATCAGAAGCTGGATTGTAAGAGTTTGATAAATGAATATGAGATGAGAGGACAAATATTCTAAGAATTTGTATAAGGGAAAAATTTTAATAAGGGAATATGGTCAAGTAAAAGGATTTGAGTTTAGGGAAGGCAGGAAGAGACTTGGTTATATTTGTAAACAAAAAAGGTGCCAACATATTGGAAGAGATTTGGGGAAAAAGAGGAAAGAAGGCAAGCCCTCAGAGGTTAATCAGAAATGTGTTACTATAACATTGAGAGAATAAGAAGAAAAAGTGAACCAAATGTCTATAGTCCTTTCTGATATTCTGCTACCTAAGATCCTTCTAGCATTATTCTATATTTTTTAAAGTTTCTTCAGTCCTAATATTTTGTATACTATATTTTAAGGGTCTTCCAAATATATGTTCTAATGTCACTTTCAAATTATGACAAAGGGAAAAAAACTCAGAAAAGGCAGGATACAAAAAGTACCAAATATGTGACCCAAACACTAAGTTTCTGTAGGAATTAGGAATTTATACATAAAATTATGAAGACCAAGATGAGAGAAGAGTGGGGGAGTTGGTATGTGAAGAAACTTTTCATATGAGTGAAATATCCTATAACAACCCTCCACAAAAGTTTTTCAAACTGTAAAACAGCCTCTCCCACTCACCATTATTCCCTCCTGTGGCTCTTTATTAGATTTTTAGAAGAAGCTTAGTCTCAATTTTTTGATCAGGCATATTATAAATCTGTCCTCCAGTCTTTGCCTTCAATGATTTTAGAATGGCTCAAAGCACTTTGCCTAATTCAGCTGGTCAAGATGTCTCCAAAAGGGGGATTCCACTATCCCCTCCCCCTACTCCCTATCTATTTGTAAACCTTAAATAAAATAAAATATAGCTTAGAATTTTTGCTGGCTAACAGGTTTTCTAGCAAGGTTAATAGTTTAAAAATAGTGGTCAACTGGTGATGGCCCAGGATGCAGTGGTGACCTTGGTCTTTCCTAGGTCTCAGTTTGTCTGAGGCAATGCCCATTCAATGACTAAAGTCTGAGTAAGAATTGGGACAAAAGATGAGTTCCTGGACGGAACCAAGATCATGGTGAAAAGCTAGAAAGCTCTGAGAACTCTTGCCAAAACAACTTTTAATAAAGCCTCTAAACAGACCCTAAAGCAACAAAACTCACAGAAAAAACAAGAGTGAAACAAATTCTCAATTCAAGATATCATGGAGGAACTTCAGAAAAGATCAAGTCTTTAGAGTCCAACATAAGTAGGAAATGTGAAAAACCAGGAGGTTCTTAACTACAGCAAATCCTGAGACCTAGCTCAGCAAACCAACATACAATGGATCAGAAGTGAGGGTCTCAACCCCAATTTGGAAGGCTAATGAAACAGGTGGACCTGGGTTGGGCAACTCTAATGCAGGAATCAAACCCCTAGTATCTGAAACACCATAGGCAGGGAGAAAGGCAAGCATAAGCCACTGAAAAGACCCCCAGATCTAGCATAAAAAGCTTGAAACAATACCTCTGGGAGCAGAGTTCAACTATCAAAATTAGCAAAAAAAGGGGGGGGACACTAACCATAGTTATTATTCTGGTAGAGACTATAAAAATACCATCTCAGAAGAGAAAAGCAGTGACAAAACATCTACTTGTGAAACCACTAGAAAAAACTATCTCATCAAAAAGTAAAATTAACCAACTGAAAAACAACTCTTCTAAAAGTAAATTTAACCAACTGAAAAGGAAACACAAAATTGGACAAAATGGAAACTAATGACTGTGAGAAATCAAAATTCCATCAAAAACAAAACCAAAAGGCTAAAAAAATTTTTTTAAACTGTAAAGTACCTCTTAGAAAAAAGGATCAACCTGAAAAATAGGTAATTTATGATAATTATAGATAAATAATTTATGAATTGTAGTCTGTTAGGAAAAAGTTATCTGAAAGCCTTGATCAAAAAAAAGATCATGGACAATGTTTTCCAGGAAATTATCATGGAAAACAGCCCTAATGTCCTAGAGCAAGAAGACAAAATAGTCCCTGAAGAAATCTATCACCCCCAGAAAAAGATCCCAGAATAAAAACTTCAAGGAACCCAGTCAAGATTATGTAGGATTTATCAGTTTCAACATTAAAGGATCTAAGGGCCTTTCTGAGAGGCAAAAGAGCTTGGATTACACCAAGAATCAACCAGCCTGCAGGGGAAAAGATGGATCTTCACTGAAACAGAGGACTTTGATCTTCAAATAAAAGATTCAAGCAATGCATAAAAAGCTAAATGGAAAGGGGGGAAAATTTTAGTCAATATTAAACTGTGTAAATCCCTATTGAGAAGATAATACTTCTTGAGAACTATTTTTCTCTTAGAATAGTTAAAAGAGGCAGAGGGTGTGAGTACAGATTGATCATAAAAATGATAATGCTTTAGCTAATACCTAAGCTCTTGAGAGTCATTTCTATTGGAGAACTGGAATGAATGTACTTAGAAGGTATAAGTATAAATGGATCATGAAGTGATTTTGCTTTGCATGATATTTTAACTCATGAAGGTTGCATTTCTATTGGGACAATTAAAGAGAACATACCTGGAAAGAGGTTATGGGTATAAACTGATTATAGTTTGATGATGCTTATGGCTCCTGAGAATTGTAATTTCTAATGGGATGGTTAAGGGGAGTGTATTTGGACTAAGGGGTTGAATAGGAAGTGATTATGAGGCAACAATGCTCATAAATCAATCAATAAATCAGCCCTTGAGAAAAGGATAAAGTATAAAAGGAGTTTACCTTGACAAAGACTGTGGGTACAAGAAAAGTATAAAAAAATTTTAAATGGGTGGCTGGGTGGCACCAGCCCTGGAGTCAAGAGTACTTGAGTTCAAATTCGGCCTCAGACACTTAATAATTACCTAGCAGTGTGGCCTTGAGCAAGCCACTTAACCCCATTGCCTTGCAAAAACCTAAAAAAAAAAAAAAGACATGAAAAGAAGGATTATACTGAGAGAAGGCAATCATTAGAGGATAAATAACATCACTTAAAGAGGCACAAAGGACCTATTACAGGAAAGAGAAAGAAGGGGGAGGGCATGAGCTCTGGGCAAATCTTGCTTTCAACAAACTTGGCCCAAAATATGTTCCCAATTGGGCTTAGAAATTTATCCTACCCTACAAGAAAATGGGGAGGGGAAGGGAGAAAAAAGAGGAAGAAGGAGCTGATAAAAGGGAGTAGGAAAGTAAAGGCAAAATTAAAATTAAAGTCTTACAAAAATAAAAGGGGAAAGGGAAGAGAGCTGATCGAAGGGAGGGCTGATCAAGAGGAAGTCAGAAGCAAAACACTGGTGAGAGGATAAAGATAAAGGAACAAGAAAAGTACAAACAGGAAGAGAGGATGGAGGAAGATACAGCTAGTAATTATAACTAAGTGTGAATAGAATGAACTCTCCCATAAAATAGAAATAGCAGAATGAATTAAAAACCAGAATCCTACAATACATCTTTCACAAAAAAAACACACACATTTTAAGCAGAGAGATACACAAAAAGTAGAGGTAAAAATTTGGAGCATAATATATTATGCTTCAGCTAAGCAAAAGAAAAAAAAAACAGGGGTAGCAATCCTGATCTGCAAAAGAAATAGTATATAGTATAGACTGTAGTAATCTACTGTTTTATAAACTCAAAGATTCTTCCTTTTGAGATAAGGACTCAGTATTTGACAACTGCTAGGGAAACTGGAAAATAGTATAGCAAAAAAAGTAGGCATTGACCGATATCTCACAACCTTATCAAAATAAGGTTGAAATGGGTATGGTAATTTGACATAAGGGGTTATATCACAGACCAGTTAAAGGAGCAAGAAATAGTCAATCTGTTGAATCTAAGGAGAGGGGAGAGGTTTTATGACCAAGCAAGAGATTGAGAACATTATAAAAAGCAAAATGGATGATTTTGACTACATTAAATTTAAAATGTTTTTTGTATAAACAAAAACCAATGCAACCAAGATTAGAAGGAATGCAGAAAGTTGGGAAATAATTTTTCACAACTAATGTTTCTGATAAAGGACTCCTTTCTAAAACATAGAGAACTGAGTCAAATTATAATACAAGTCATCCCTCAGTTGATAAATGATCAAAGGATATGAACAGGAAGTTTTCAGATGAAGAAATTAGAGATATTTACAGTCATATGAAAAAAATGCTCCAAATCATTATTGATTAGAGAAATGCAAATTAAAACAACTCTGAGGCACTACCTCACACCTATCAGATTGGTTAAGATGACAGAAAAGGAAATGCTCAATGTTGGAGAGGAAGTGGTATTGGGTTCCTGCCAGACTAGCTTATCCTTTCCCAAGCCAAAGTTGAAGAGGCGGGAGACAAGGATGGAAAGTTCTCCAAGTTCTCCGTTTATTTACCAGAACACAAGTGCTTAAATATCCTCACCAGTCCCTGGTCCACTCCCACTCCTGTGGCACTCATTCTCCAATCAATCAGGACACCAGGTGATGGAAGTTTACAATACTCCCACACACAACAGTCCCTTACAAAGTGGGAAAACTGGGACACTAATACACTATTGGTGGAATTGTGAACTGATCTGGAGAGTAATTTGGAACTGTGGTCAAAGGGCAGTAAAACTGTGCTTACCCTTTGATCTAACTAGGTCTATATCCCATAGAGATCATAAAAAGGGGAGAAAGACCCACACGTACAAAAATGTAGCAGCTTTTTTGTGGCAAAGAATTAGAAATTGGGGTGGCTAGGTGGCGCAATAGATAGAGCACCAGCCCTGGAGTCAGGAGTACCTGAGTTCAAATCCAGCCTCAGACACTAATAATTACCTAGCTGTGTGACCTTGGGCAAGCCACTTAACCCTACTGCCTTGCAAAAACTTAAAAAAAAAAAAAGAAAGAAAAAGAAAAAGAATTAGAAATTGAGGGAATGCCCATCAACTGCAGAACGACTGAACAAGTTACGGCATATAAATGTTATGGAGTACTATTGTTCTGGAAGAAATCATGACTTTAGAAAGTCTGTAAAGATTTGCATAAACTGATGCTGACTGGCATGAGAAGAATCAAGAGAGCATTTTACACTTTAGTGGCAACATTGTGGGATCAATCAGTTTATGATGGATGCAGCTCCTTTCAATGGTTGGTGACCAAATCAACCCAGAGAGATCCATTATGCAAAATGACATCCACATCCAGAAAAAATGCAAAAAACAAAAACAACATTGTGGAATCTGAATACAGAGAAAAACATACTATGTTTACTTTTTTAAGAATTTCTTTTATGTTTCTTCATTCTCATGGTTTTTCCCCTAATTCCTCTTTAACAACATGACTAATATGGAAATATTAAACATAACTGTCCATGTGCAGCTTGTTCACTGCCATGTAGAGGAAGAGGGAAGGAAGGTGGTAGAAAAATATCGAACTCATAAACTTGCAAATGGATGAATATTGAAAACTAACTTTGAATGTAGTTGGGAAAAGAAAAGAATTAAGACAAAAGTTATTAAATACCATGGGACCATTTAGCTCCTTTCTAGAAGAGAGAGGGAAGAGATAGGGAATGACTTTGTCCCTCATCTCTCATCCCAGTCAGCCTAAATCAATAGTGTAGATTTCACCCGAAACAATCATTCTTGAATCATTCTCACCTTTCAGCAGTCCACCACAGCCCCACCCAGAACTCATAACTATTCATATTGGCTAGAAACTCACCTTTTTCTCTCTGAGGTCCCATACTTGAGCCTGCTACTTGTGATGGCTTTCTCTCTCCCATGTGCCTGGCTTCAGGATGATTCTATAAACCGACAGAGAGGGCTTTGAACTGGGCTCAGGAGTGCGGGTATTACCTATCCTATATGTTATGTCTCTTCTAATTTTCCCACCATTATCAAGTATAATAAAATTGGGACTAGAGGGCGGCTAGGTGGTGCATTGGATAAAGCACTGGCCCTGGAGTCAGGAGTACCTGGGTTCAAATTCGGTCTCAGACACTTAATAATGACCTAGCTGTGTGGCCTTGGGCAAGCCACTTAACCCCATTTGCCTTGCAAAAAGTCCTAAAAAAATAAAATAAGATAAAATTGAGACTACATTGGAAGAGATGAAGCAAAAAGAGCTAAAAGTGACTTGCAAGATAGTGGAAAGAGTATTAGGTCTGGAGTCAGGAAGACCTGAGTTCAATTCCTTTCTCAGATACTTAACCAGTTGTTTGACCCTTCCAAATTCCTTTATCCCTATTGGTCCCATCAATGAAATAAATGAAGGGACTAAGCTCAAGAATGTCTAAGGTCCCTTTCAGTTATAAAACAATGATTCTAAAAGCTGGAACCCCAAAATAAGAGAATACCTCATTGTCCTTGATGAATTCATCATCACTGGCCTAAATGAGCTATATCCTTAACTATCAAAAGGAATGATGGATAGGAATGCTGAATCATTAATAGTCTTATGTGAAAGATTGTGGTACCTAATCTGGGACTTTTTTAAGGCAATAGAAGACTTGCAAACTAATGAATTTGACTTCAATAACAGGTAGAATTCTAGAAAATATTTAAGAAATTAATGATCATCTAGAAAATTAGTGATCATCCAGAATAAGGAGACAGTTTTATTGGATCTCATCAAACTGAAGCAAATGCAATGGGTAGAAATTGTCAAAGAAGCAAATTTAGGTTTGGGATCAGGGGAAAACTTCTTAACAGTTTTGAGAGACCCATCAGTGAAGTGTACAGCCTTAGGAAGCAGGGGATTGTCTCTCACAGGAGGTCTTCAAGCAAAAACTAGATGACCATCTAATTAGATAGATTGTTTTTCCCAGTATGAGTTAGATTACAGAGCCATTGGGGTTGCTTTCAAGTCTGAAATTCTATGACTGGTCAGGAAGAGCTTCCCTGAGGAGAGAGTGCTTCATTAGGATGTAAACTCTGATGGATAAAGCTCTGCATCTGAGCAGAAATAGTGCCTTCTCTATTTCACATCTGGGAGAACAGCATGATGCATGTCTTGGAGTGGGCTTGGCCTGAATGAGTGTCAACAGTGTCAAGAAAATCCAGGTCAAGGTAGAGAATGGATATATATGTTGGGGAGGAAGCTCAAAGTCATAAAATGCCTGAATATTTCCTTTGCTCTCTTTTGATCCCCAGATCAGGTAAGTAGGGGTTGAGATTCAGTTAATACATGGTCTCTCATACAGATGGGTTTTACAGTGAAAGCAATCTCAGAGCTGAAAAGGATCTCATGTTCTCTAGCCCATACTCTGTCCTTCCCTTATAGTATCCCATCAGTTTCTGCTTAAATCTCATTAATGACAGGAAACTCATTATCTGTCAAGGAAACCTATATTACACCCTGAGACAGTTTTTCATGCTGGCTCCTTCTGGTGTACCTAGTGACTAAGGAAGAGAATAAAAGAAACTTGTTGGAAAACGACATACCATTTATTTCATTGGTTATTGCTAAGAGACAACTTGAGTCTTCACACAGGTGCAAACAATCTCTTCTCTAATTTGTGGAATGGTCTTCTAAGCTGTCATAATATGTACTTGAAGCCCTGCCAAGAGATTAGAACAGCAACCACCAGTAGGTGGTGGTTTCTAGGATGCAAGGCATTCTCCCTTCACCTAAAATATCTAGCCATAGAGAAGAACTAGGTTCTTGAATCTGAATATTAATTTTGCTGATGACATATACTATGATCCTGAACAAAGTCTTCCCTTGTAGAGTCTCAGTTTTCTTCCTCTCTAAAATAAGGGGTTTAGACTAAATGTTGTACCAAGATTCTATGAATGGGATCTTGGACACCACTCTAATTTAGACCATCACAACTCTTCTAAATTACTACAATCGACCCTTATTTAGCCTTCCTACCTCATGTACTCCCCACACCAATCCATCCTCCATACAGCTACAAAAGTAATTTCCTAAAGCAAAACTGCACTCTATTAGCATATAAAACAGGAATTGTTTCTTTTTAGTATATGTATCCCCAGGACCAATATGCCATCTCTCCAACTCAATAAACCCCAGTGGCTCCCTATCACCTCTGAAAATGAATGTAAAATAGGGTGGCTAGGTGGCACAGTGGATAGAGCACCAGCCCTGGAGTCAGGAGGACCTGAGTTCAAATCCAGCTTCAGACACTTAGTAATTACCTAGCTGTGTGGCCTTGGGTAAGCCATTTAACCCTACTGCCTTGAAAAAACCTAAAATAAATAAATAAATGTAAAATCCCTTGTTTGGCATTCATAACTCTTCTTACTTTTCTTATCTTCTTAAATAATCCTCCCCTCTAAGCACTCTATAGTCCACTTACTGCTTCCCACACATAATACTTTATCTTCCACCTGTTTTTCCACTGACTATCACCCATGTTTGTAAAGCTTTCCCTCCCTACCTCTATTTCTGAAATACCTTGGTTTCCTTCGAAACACATTTCAAATGCCACCTTCAACTAATTACTCAGTAGATAGGGTGCTGGAACTGAACTTAAATCCAGTCTTAAAGAATCACATACTTGCTAGCTTACTAGCTGGGAGACCCTAGGCAAGTAATTTCAGCTCTATTTGCCTCAGTTTCTTCATAAAAGCACCTACCTCTCAGGGTGATTTATACATATAAAAATATAAAGATTTTTAAATGCACTTTGCAAGCTTTGAAATGCTATATAAATGGCAGGTATGATTATTATTTTACTGGAAGCCTTTCTTGTCATCTTGTAATTCATACCTACTAAGGTCTTGTCTCCTAAGGTTTACCTTATACATTTAAACTTGGTCTCCCCCAATTCAGAAAAAAAAAAAGGATAATGGATTTAGAATTAGAACTTATATCAGAGGTCATCTGATCCTCCCCCCTCATTTGACTGATGAGGAATTTGAGATTTGAGAAAAGTTAAGTGACTTACCCAGGATCATATATCAGTCAGAATTTGAACTCAGGACTTCCCGACTCCTAACTTCAGCATGCTATTCCCATTACTACTCCTAACCCCACAAGAATTAGAATGTAAGCATCCTTAAAACAAAGCTGTTGTATTTATGGTTTTGAATCTCTG
Organism: Macrotis lagotis; assembly: GCF_037893015.1. NCBI lineage: Eukaryota > Metazoa > Chordata > Mammalia > Peramelemorphia > Peramelidae > Macrotis > Macrotis lagotis. Next base: position 613,394,368 of record NC_133666.1, on the reverse strand, counting down.
ATGCTAAACCTGTAATTTAACATTTAATAAATGTTAATGGATTGAGTCCCCTACATCCAGTTACGTGTTCTGAAATTCTGACATAACAGATTCAACCATTTAATTTAAAGTATTGTCCCGACCCTTCTCTCTGCCTCACTTTGCAAATATACAGTAGTATAACACAGTCAGTGAAACCTAGGTGACTTTCACCTGGGTAATGTTCAGTATTTTCTTTCTGATTATGCTGAAGAGTTGTGCTTGAGGTTACTCTTTTGTTTCCAACGTGAATTTGCTTTTTAAATAGCTCCTAGACAGAGCTAACTCTACCTAAGTGGATGATCCACCTTCCTCTTCCTGAGTTCCCCCAGCATGTCTGCAGTGTATGTCTCTGCTCCCTCATGAATTCATTGTCTCCGATTAATCCAGTAATTCCCAGTAGCTGTCTTGGGATGGGGTAGGGAAAGGAGAGGGAAATTTGGTCCCCCTTGACTACAGGAATCTTATACACAAGCAGCTCCCATCTTCAGACTCTCACACTCTCAAACAGCACATATTCACCCGGGGTTTAGCAATTTAACAGGAAGGGGAAGGGTGAAGAAAGGGGTGGCTAATTTGTTTGCTCACTCAATCTCAATCTTTTCTTGATTTATCAGACAGGCATTCCCACTCATAAAAAGAAACACAAGAAGTTACACTTCATTAACACATTCAGACCTCATCATGGTACAATCTCAACTGAGCAGGAGAGGAAACCACATCCTCCTTTCCCTCCCAAGTGAGGGAGGGAAGTGGAGGAAAGTGTAATGTGTAAAGTTTAGCAAACAATCAGTTCCTAGTTCAGTTTGGTTAGAAAGTAAGAGTATATAAAAGGAATTCATGTGAAATAAGGCTGAAAATGTAACTTGGAAACAGATTATGGCATGCTGTAATCCCAGACTATATAAATATCTTTCTACTAAATCTACTCATATCTATAAATCCATATGTAAACAGTATTTGCATATATACATAGATCTCTCTCATCATATTATATATATACACACACACACACACACACATATATATATAGTCTATATCAATTTATCTCTAACTCTATAAAAATATGGAAGTATGATGCAATGAGGAGTAACCCTGAAATCAGGAAGGAATAGATTCAAGTCTTGTCTCAAACACAGGCAAGCTTTGAAGCCAGGAGTAAATCACTTAACCTATCAATGCCTCAGGTAATTCTTTTAGACTATAACAGACAGGTAAGTCAATGATCTGTGAAAGGAGAAGGCACTTTACACACCCAAATTTTCCCACTAAGGATAAAAATCACAGGTCTGTATTAAAAAAATGAAATACATTTCTTTGACTTCCATTGTCACCTCTTGAAGATGGTTCCTACGGTCCCAACTTTTCCATGGAGTTCCTACGGTCCCAACTTTTCCATGGAGTATCTGTGCCCAACTTTTCAAATGCCTGTTGGACAACTCCACCTATATGCCTGAAGAACAGCTACAATTCACCACATCATTGACTTCTACCCAAAACTTCTTCCCCCCAAATTCCCTCCTTTAGTTGATGATACATCATCTTTCCCAAAGCCCAGTCTCAAACCCTCATGTCCTCTTTGGCTCTTTTCTCTTCCCACCCTCTACATTCAGTTCAAATCCTAACCTCTCCTTCATTCACAATATCTTTAATAATTGTCCCCTTCTTTTCACTAGCAGTCACCACTATAGTTAAGGCTACTAATCACACATCATTGTTGAAGCCACAGAACAGATCTCCGTGACTCCATTCTTTGTTCTCCAATGCATCCTGCCATATTAATCTCTCAAAAGCACACCTGATCATGTCACTCTGCTATTGAAATAGCTCCCTATTGCCTACAGAATAAAGTCTAAACTCCTGATCTCCATGCTCAAAACAATCTAGAATCTAACACTAACTTACCTTTAGAGTCTTACTTCACATTGGTCTCCTTCATGCATCTTTTATTTCCCCAGGCAAACTGAACATCTTAATTTTTCTGGAATCCTGTGGATCAAATCCTTTCACTTCTGTGATGTACATATTATAGACCAGCCCCTGTGCCTCTATTCTCTTCATTCAGTCTCTTTTCCTTCAAGTCCCAGCCCAGGTGCCATTTCTTCAATGATGCTTTTTTTAACTACCTCCCCCACCAAATAGAATTACCAGTTGGAAAGTTCTTTTAGGCATCCTGGTGCAATGGAAAGAACACTAACTCTAATAAGCTCAGAAGACCAAGGTTCAAATCTTACCTCCAACATCTGCACAATGAGGGTTGGACTGGATGACCTCCAGGATCCTACTCTAACATGTGTCTGAAAAAAGGCTTCTTTCAAAAAACACATCTGAGAATCAGTCATCCAGTCTTTGACCCTCCACTGAGAGGCTTCCAACAATTAAGTGTCTGAAGCTAAATTTGAACTCAGGTCTTTCTGATCCTAGCCCCTGCTCTATCTCCTGGACTGCATAATTACTTCTCTAATCTTAGGAAGATTTCTTCCTTATTTCAAGCCTAAACTTTTCTCTTTGCAGTTTTCCTTCTGTATCCCATCTATAAATCCAAGTTCTGTATGAATTTGGCCATATCACTTCTTGAGCAGTTTCTTCAGATGAGAAAAGAAGATGGCAGATGTGCTGTCTTCTGAGGTCTCTTCCAGCTCTAAATGGATCTTATGATCCATTTGGTAACTCCTATGCATGTAATAATCACCTAACTTTTATCATATTTATTGTATTGGCCATACTCTATGGATTTCATAAGTGGACTCAAAGCTCTTTAAAGGTAAAGACTGTGTTGTTGTTTTTTATTTCTGCATCTCCAGGACTGAACATGGGACCCTAGACACAGAAGGGACTTAATAAGTGCTTATTGAATTGTATATTGAAATGTTATTTGGAAGGTTAATGTTCCCCAGGAAGGGGTGGAGAGTGGAAAATAGAATTCAAACATGCTCTGCTTTAAAGAAAGCATGACATACAAACATCCACAGTGCTTTGCATATAGTAGACATTTAATAAGTGTTTGTTTAATTGAAATGAATTGAAAAATCACTCTGATATGCAAAGAGCCCTAAAGGGAACAGCTGCCCTCAATTAATGACTAGAATCATATAATCAGAGAATGTGAAAGAACTCTAGAGGTGAACTAAGCTCTTTCTTTATGTCTCCCACCATACCCACCCAGGGCTTGCACAGTATAGGCATGCACTAATAATAATGATGATGATAATAGCTCATACTTAGAGTGCTTTTAGGTTTACAAAGTATTTCTTCAAAGAAACCATTATAATAATCAATTATACTTCTGAACTATCCTTTTGCTAATTTTCCCTGTCCTTGGGGTTTAATATCTTTGTTCCCAAGGATAAGTGGAGATTGTTATCTTTTTAAATAAAAATCTTTGTTATATGCTAAGAGACTTCTTGGGGACAAAAAGCACCAATGAATCATTCATTTTATAGCATCCCATAACATCAAACCTAGAAAGGGGATTGTGGGGTGTCAGTGAATCCAGAGCCCAGAGTCCTATCCATAGCCACAGGCCAGCATTCTCTGCCACCCACTCTACACCTCCTGAGTAGTTGTCCCTGGAAACCATACCAATGTTCCAACAGCAACAAAGACCTTGGCTTGCCTCAGAAAAGAGCTGTCCTGTTCCTGTCAACAATAATTTTTTTTTTCTCTTCCCAGCTCAGTGAGATGAATGCACAGGGGAGCCCTGCACTGGAATGAATGAGATTAATAGCCTTTATCTGTTCATTCAGCCATTGTAAAGTGGTGTCATTGCCAGGGCAAAGAGGCAGAAAGAGCAAAAATTGTTCCTTTTTCAAAGACACAATCCTATTCTTTTTCCCACCCCATCCCCCCCCCAAATCTTCTCTTCACTTGATTTACAGTCTACTTCCTTATAATGAATCCAAAAACATGGGTTGTAGTCCAGTATATGACCTTGAGTCAAAGTGTGACCTTGAATAAACTTTCCCTCTATGAACTTCAATTTCCTCAAAGAAAGAGGGAATTAGCTTGTATCAAGCAAGCCCTCTTAACCAACTTTGTGTCACTGACCCCTTTGGCAGTCTAGTGAAGTCTCTGAACCCCTTCTGAGAATACTGTTTTAAAATGCATAAAATAAAATAAAGCATTATACCAATTATATTGAAATATAGTTATCAAAAAATTTTTTCTTTAAATTAAATTCATAGATCTCAGAATAAGAACCCCAGGAATGATCTCTAAGGCTACTTTCAGCTTTAAAATTCCATGCTTTCTATACTAAGTGCCCTTTTAGTTTTAATATTATTTATTCTATGTTATTACAACCCTTCTGACTTTGATATTCTGTGTTCTATTTTCTAAGGTCCATTCAAGCTCTGACATTCTGTTTTCTAAGTATCACCAAAATGCGGGAAATTGCTGACTTTTTATTTTTCTAAATGGGGAGAAGGGAAAAGGTTCTCATGTCTCAGGATGGAAGTAGGGTAAATGCTCAGATTTTCAAAAAAGGACAGAATGGAGTCTGCTAACAATAGGTAATTGAGTTTCACTTCAATTCCTGACAAATTTTAGACTGTATTGTGAAAGAAATTGGGGGGAGGAGCATTGATAAAAAGAATTATGGATCACAAAGAGTCAGCCAGGATGACTTCTTGAAGGACAGATTATGCCAGATTTTTTGTCAGTGTTATTAGGCTAAATCAAGTCAAGGAAACATTGTAGATATTTTCAGCTGAATTTTAGCAAATTATTAGATAAAGTCTCTCATGTTTTCTTGTGAACAAGATAAAAAGATGTATGCTAGGTAATAATACAACTAGGTGAAATCTGAATTGGTTGAATAATCAAAGTATATTCATTAATAGCTAATTTCTATCAATGTGGAATGAATTAATTAAAAAACATTTATTGAACACTTTGTGTTACAGCAAGCATTGGCCACTAAACTCTGAGGATATAAACAGAAAAATCAAGGCAGTCCCTACTTGAAAGCTCACACTCTAACTGTGAAAGAAAAAAACACATAAATGAAAATTTTATTTGCAAAGAAGATGGAAATACCAGGAAGATTTAAGGGTGCAGATCCAGAGAAGACTCGCGAAAGACTCCTCCCAAAATATCTCTATATAACAGCTCTTCCAGCTTAGATATTGTATTTTCTAAGGTTCATTTTACTTCTAAAATCTTATGCTCTAGGTACCACAAAAATGCAAGGAGTTGCTGACTTTTGATTTTGCTGATTTTGCTACCAGCTACCAGCATGATTTCATATTTTCTCCAGTTCTTGTCCTTTTCCCCAGTCTTACCTCTAATATTCTCTTTTGATTTTTAAAATCATTTTTTTAGCTTCTTCTTAAATTCTTGAATTAGTTCTTCTAGGAATTCTTGGTTGACTGGTGCCCAAGCTGCATTTTTCTTAGAGGCATTGCATATATATGTTTTTGAGTCATTCTCTTCTTTGTGGATTAATATTTCTTTATGGTTGGGTTCTTATGTTTGCTCCTTCTTCCAAACTACTTCTGGACTTTAGACTTTGTTAGTTCTGTGTGTTGCATATTTGGGGGAGGTAAGGGGGAGGGGAGAGAATGCTTAGCCTCATGTCTATCATCACATTTTTCTGCTGCTTTCAAAGGTCTGGCTAGGAACTGGTAAACTTTCAGTGCCCCCAAGTGCCAATATTCAGAGGAAGACCTTCCTGGTCTGAGTTCTGAAAGTTCTTGAAGCAAATTTGGGTCTACTGACTTGCTTTTGGTGAATAGTTTCAGTATACTATTACTTGATTCGGTCACTATAGGCCCAATGGGAGAATTTGCAGGTTCAGAATGACCCCATTTTGGTCTAGACTCTGTACTCTGTTCCTGGGCTCAGAGACACAAAACTACCTACCAAATGCTTCCTAAAACTTGTTCAGTGCTTTACCTCAGCTACAGTCAATAGTCTCAACTTATATCTGTGACCCAGCACTGGTAAGTGGGCAGTGGATCTGCTAGATGGTACCGTCTCCTGCATCAACTGTTCACTCAATGATCTCCTGGGATTTCTGTACTCCTTCCCTCTGAGACCAGGCTAACTCTCATGGCCAGATCTCCTCCTCAGAGTCCACTGACATTTCTTTCCATCACTGTAAGATAGCCTGGGCTGGAAAAAAATTCATTGACTTCTTTTTTAACTTTTCCTAATCAGAATTCAGTCTTGTATGTTCTCTAGATCTTTGCTATGGAATATATATCTTTGCTATGGACATAACTAGACTGTAATGCTTCTTCTGACACCCTTTGTTTGATTGAGTCTACTATCAATATCATCATTATCATCATGCCCACGTACCAGGTACCCTGTGGCATCCCCCCTTTTCAGCTTCCTTTTGTGTATTGTTTTTGAATATTAGATTATAAGCTCCTTGAGGGCAGGGACTATCTTTGTTTTTCCTTATTTTTGTCCTTAACACTTAGTAGGTATTCAGTAAGTGTTTATTGTATTGTATTGTATATGGCAATATATACCTCATGAAGAGGAATAGACCTGGTGATTTCTCTCTTCCTTAATGGGTCCTAAGTGAGCAGAGACTAGGAGAGAGGTCAAAGGAAAGGTAAAGGAGAAAAATTAGAAGAAAGTTCAAGTGGAGTGCCTAAAGGATTTGCAATTTAATGTTTTTATCAATGACTTGGATAAGAGTAGAGATTCCACAGATATCAAGTTTGCCAAATAAAAGGATAGTTAGATGGGTTAACAAATCAGAAAACATAATCAGGATCATTTAGGATCATTTTTGACAGACTAGAAGAACGAGCTAAATCTAGTAAAACTAGGTGACTCAGTATAGTTTGGGGTCTAGAGTTATAGAGACTCATTTTCCTGACTTCAGGCACTTACTAGCTGTGTGACCCTGGGCAAGTCACTTAACTCTCTTTGTCTCAGTTTCTTCATCTATTAAATGAACTGGGGGTGGCTAGGTGGTGAAGTAGATAAAGCACTGGCTGGTTTCAGACACTTAATAATTACCTAGCTGTGTGGCCTTGGGCAAGCCACTTAGCCCTATTTGCCTTGCAAAAAAAAAAAAAAAACCCTAAAAAAATGAACTAGAGAAGGAAATAACATATCACTCTAGCATCTTTGTCCAAAATAAAACCCAAATGAGATCACAAAGAGTTGGACAAAACTTAACAACAAAGCTCATATTCCCAAAATCAACTTCAAGTGTAATATAGGACTAAAAGTATCTTGGAGTTTTAAAAGATTACCTGTTCAATATGAGTCAAAAATGCACATATCTATCAATGTTTGGTTGGGTCTATAATCTCATTGATATTGTATATTCCTTTCACCCATCCATGCCTTTTATCCTATGCTTTTCTCAATGCCATCTCATAAATACTTCATAGGGAGTGTATGCAACACCTTGAGACATTCCCCTAGATCTCTCAATCTTTAAGGGCTACCAACAGGGCAATTTGGATTATCAATACATGTATCTTAAATAGAGGCTGAAAACTGACAATCAACCAGGTCCAGGATTAGGCTAAATTAAGACAGATTCACTGTCTAGTACTTAACAGATGATATCCTCCATCTGACTCAGACCACAATTGGAGGATCATGTTCAATTCTAGGTTTTGGGAAGGACATTGATAAACTGGAAAACATCCAGAAAGAGGGGACTGGTATGAAGAAGGGTCCTATTCAGACCATAACTGGAGAATTTTACCTATTTCTGGGCAATGCATTTTAGCAGGACCATTGACAGGATGGAAACATTCCCATAAGGATCATCTGAAGGGACCTAGAAGTGCCCAATGAAGAGAAAACTTAAGGGGAATTTGATGGTTTTCTTCAAATGTCTTCAATACTATCTTATGATTCTTTTTGACCCCAGAGGGAGAAATAAGGAGATGCAGAGAAGTTGCAATTGAATTGAGGTTGCATATAATGAGATTTTTTTCTTATAATTAAGATGAAGAAATTACATCAGAAAAAAAAGTTCCCCATCCTTGGAAGTCTTCAAGCAAAGACTAGATGATCGCTTGTTAGACATGCTGTGGGGGAAAAAAAATCTTGTTCCAAACCAGATTGCATTTTTGAGATTTCTAAAGTCCCTTCTGACTCTATGATTGTCTAAGCTTCAGCTCAGCTTTCTGGAGTCCAGCTTGGTCCACCTGGGGAAACAATGCGCTGGCCAGGGCCCAGACATTAGACACCCCCAGCGGAAAGCCTCCCATGACATCCCAACTAGAAAAGATCTCTAAATAGCAGGTTCACTAGGTGTTTGGGCTATGGACCACAAGCGCCACCAAGCGGACAGAGAGGAAAACAAGCCTCGGTTCATTCCACCAGGAAGACACACACACACACACACACACACACACACACACACACACACACACACACACACACACACACACAGATGCTCAGTCCTCTGAAGAGTCATAGAATGTCAGTGCAAAAAAAAAGGAAAAAAGGACATTGAATGTCAGGGCTGGAAAAAGCTTTTGAACATAGAACATAAATTTTCAGAACTTGGCAATATCTTGGCAGTCTTTGAGTCCAACCCCTTCATTTTTACAACTTTAGAAACTGAGGCTCAGAGGCAGTAAGAGTCAGCGCTTGAAGGTGCCCCAGATCAAAAGAAGCCCAATTCCTTACTTCTTGTATGCCTTCTTAAGTCTTTTTCATTTTTTCATCTCTACGATGACTTACTTTATGCTGTTTATCCTGCACAATTCTAAGTTGACAGTGTTTTGTCCACCATTTCCCTCTTAAATTAAAGTGACCTGACACTTTGGTACAGTGGATAGAACACCAGTCCTGGAGTCAAGAAGACACAAGTTCAAATCTAGTCCCAGTCACTTACTAGCTGTATGACTAGCTGTATGACCCTGAGCAAGTCACTTAACTCTGACTCAGTTTCCTCATCTGGAAAATGAGTTGGAGAAGGAAATGGTAAACCATTCCAGTATCTTTGCCAAGAAAACCCCAAATGGGGTCACAAAAAGTCAGACACAACTAAACAACAACAGCAACAAAACTTTAATTCTACATTGACTGGTCTTTCAGGGTTCTCAGTCATACAGCTAGGATCAGTGTGGAGAGTTCTGGATGTAGAAACATACTAACACACCCCCCCTCTCCTATATCCTCTGTCCCAGAAAATCCCTACCAATGGAACTGAGTAAAGTCTTAAGGAAATGTTTGAGGACCTCAGAGATTAAATGATTTGCCCAGTCATAAAACTAGCGTTACAGCAAAATTTAAACCAAGACTATTTCATTCCATGCCCAACACCCTATTCACTCCTGTGCCAAGAAATATGATTAAAACAAACAAACAGTCTTGTTTCAAGAAAAGCTTGAGATCAATAAAATTCAATCTTAAGCTACATGTACAGAAGTAAAGAATGCTAGTTCTGTAATCTTCTCCCCTGGTCAGACATTTTCCAACGTATTCTTTTAGTTCTGGAGATGCATTTTACAGCTGCAACGAGTTGAGAGTTTATAAAGAGAAGACAAGAGACTAGACCAAATGAGGTTGATCCTTTGTTTCCAAGATTGATTGCCATTAATCTACAGAAATTTCTCTTTCATAAGTTACCAATTATCTCTTAATGGCGAATGGCTGGTTTGGTTTGGTTTTGATTCTACTTCACTTCCCTATACCATCTGATACCATTGATCATCACCAGCCCCTGCCTTTGGGATATTTTGTTCTCTTTTGGCTTACCTAATGTTGTTCTCTCTTGATTCTCCTATCTGCTCTTTCTCAATCTACTTTGAAGCTTTATTAGCCACTTCCTAGATCCTAGGAAAGGTAGTTAGGTGGTTCAGTGGGCTTAGAATCTGGAAGATTCATCTTCATGAGTTCAAATCTGGTCCAAGACAACTGAACAACAACAAAGTTCCCTAGGAAGAGGTATTTCTCAAGGCTCTGTCCTACACCTTCATTCTTTACTCAACAATCTCCTCTACTCTCGGGTTGAATTACATTTCTGCAAAGGATTCCCAATGTCAAATTCCTGCCAGATACCTCCATGTTGATGTCTTATTAGCATTTGAATCTCAACCCATCCAAAATTAAATTCATCATCCTCCCTTCTCTTTTAAACTTCTCTTTTTCTGTTGAGGGCACCACTATACTCCATGTCACCCAGGTTCATAACCTTGGAGTTTTCCTAGACTCCTCTCTCTCCCCATTAGCCCTCAAACTCCTGCTCTTGCTTTAAATCTCAGTTCAAGGGCTACCTTGTACATGAAGCCTTTACTTAATCCCCCCCCCCAACATTCTTTGAATTACCTCTTGTTTTCCTTATCTGTAAGCATGTATCTCCTCCAGAAGAAAGTTAGCTCTATACTATGTACCTAGTCCATAGTGCCAGGCAAAAGTAGGCATTTAAAATATTTGTTGAATTGAATTGAAAGAATTTTAGGACTTAGGAGGGAAATGTGTTTATGAACCAGAAAGAAAAATGAGGCTTTTCTTCTGATTCCAGAGCACAATGCTGGGAGCAATGGACAGTCACAGAAAGGTAGCTTTCAGCTCAACTGTGCAATGAGGTAGAGGAATGTTGTGAAAAGAGAACTAAAGTCTGAGGATCAGACTTCAAGTCCTAGCTTCTAACTATGGGTGTGATTTGGGGCAAGATATTTAATCTCCCCAGGGTATTGGGGGGCACAGAAATTGGGGGATGAAAGAATTGAATTAGATGATTTCTAAAGTGTCTATAATTCCAAGTCTTGTAATTACAGTATGAACTCCCTACCAATCTGAGCTACCCACAATGGAATAGACTGTTTTCCTAGGTAATGAGTAACCTTGTCAGTGCTGAATTAGCCCATCAGAATGGTTGGAAGAGGGGATTCCAGGTACCCTCTGAAATCTCTTCAAACTTAAGATATTCTCTGCTTCAGTGGGAATGAGCTATTTTTCTGATGCAGCTCTAAAGGTCATATTTGAGAGGGAAAGAGAGAGAGGAAGAGAGTTGGAGGAGAGAGGGAAAGAGAAGGAAAAGAGGAAGTGAAGGGGGAGGGAGAAAGAGAAATGTAGTGGAATGAGAATATTAAACCATCACTCTTCTCTCCATGTCCCACATGCACCCTTTCAGTTTCAAGGTTACTGTTCCATCTACCCATGCCTAAGCACCTTACTAATAATGGCCCTAAGAAAACTCCAAGAGTAGCCCAAGTAATGAGCTACAATTCCCAGTCATTCTGCACACACAGGCAAGCATGCATGCACGTGTGCACACACACACACACACACACACACACACACACACTCACATAGTAGCAGAGAAACTGGAACAATGACGGGTCAAATGAGACTCTGGTCAGGGACTCTATGAAAGTCTTGAAGTAACCTTAAGAGGCCATCTGCTATAGCCCAACCTTCATTTTACAAATACACCGAAGCCTAGGGAAGTTATCATACAAGTATTTGTGTGCATCTATGATTGTGTCTGTGAGACTCTATAATCACTAATGTATGTGGGTCTCAGTGGTTGTGGCCTGTGACTTGTATGGAATATTATATGTAAGATTGTGTGGTTGTATGGTCATGCAACCGTGTATACAGCTGTCCCAAAAGTCCTAGTGCAATTTCAAACCTTAATAACTTCAGAAATATAAATGCTACAAACTTTAAAGAGCAACATTTGAAAGGGTAATTATTTCCATCTTTAAATTTTTGACGTTCAAACTATTTTCAAATTTCATAACTTTCATCAGCTGCTGTTCAGTGACTGAAAAGATTACATTTGTAATTCTAACCATGAGCATTGAAAGAAATGAGGTTTTGATGCATATATGACCATTTTCAGATGACCCTCCACAAGAAAAAAAGTCTAATGTAGATAGATCAGGGGTTTGAGGGGCCAGCAAGAGGACCTTTTCTATCAATCCATGGGTCTTAGAAAGTGTCATGCAGAAACTGCCAAATACTGTAATATATAATGACTAAGTATATTATCTTATTAAAATTTAAAATGTGTAAATCAAAATTCATAAAACTACATAAGTATAAAAAAATTTAAATAAATTAAATTTCAAATGATGTTTTCTGTAATTCTAAGTAGGCTTTATACTTCTGAATCTATTAAAGCTAAAAACTACACAAAATCTTTTGGGACAGTATGTGATTTTTTTTTTGGAGTAAGAAGAAAACCTGGGTTCTAAATCTGTTTCACTTACTTTGTTTACTATATGACTCTGGATAAGTCACCTTACTTCCCTTGCTTGTTTCCTCATGAGGGAAATGAGGAGAAAGGACTAGTTGACTTCCAGGCTCATCATTCTAAACCCATGATCCTCTGACTTGATGCATGCATGTATGATATTCAGGAAATTGTCCAAACCCAATCTGCCAGTCAATGTCCTTCCCATTCCAACCAGTTTTACCTCCCCTTTCTCCTGTAGCAAGGATCTTCTTTGCAACCAAACTATTTGCTTTTCCATTATGTTGTCCTTTTCTGAACCTTGACTTGTGCTCTTCCCCTCTCCAGACTGCCCTCCAAAGCTCAGTTCTGAGGTCACTTCCTCCAAAATGACCCTTACACACACACACACACACACACACACACACACACACACTGAGACAAACACAATGACCTCTTCTGAGCCTCCACAGCATTTTGGACTTCCCAGGGTCATTACCTAATACCACTATGCATGATAATTGTTAATACCCAAAATTATCATTTTAGGCTACAAGAGTTAAAAATGAAAAATGAAAAGATCAAAAAAGATCAAAAGTTTGATTCCCATAATATAAATTGGAATAGACCTAAGTGAATATCCTGTCCAACCTCTCTCTATCTGACCAGGAACTTCCTGTACAGTCAACAAGGCCTTATTAAACATCTACTATATGTAAGGCATGGTGTTTTATGACCTCAATGAGTGGTCACCCAGCTTTCACCTAAAAGCTCCAATGTGGGACAATCCATTCTATTTTTGGAAAGGACTAATTCATTTTTGGTTTTTTGTTTCGTTTTTGCAAGGCAATAGGGTTAAAATGACTTGCCCAAGGTCACACAGCTAGGCAATAATTAAGTGTCGGAGGCCGGATTTGAACTCAGGTACTCCTGACTCCAGGGCTGGTGCTCTATCCACTGTACCACCTAGCCACATTGGAAAGGGCTAATTTGGAAAGTTTCCTTACAATGAGCTTAAATCTGTCTCCTTTCAATTCACCTTCCCTCCCCCCATCAACCCACCATTGATGCTATTTCTACAGTAGACAACCCTTCAACTAGTTAATGACAACTACCATATTCTCCCAAGTCTTCTGATAATTTCTTGGTTTCCCCAAACATCATTTTGTCCTTTCAAAGGGCAGGAAAACAATAAAAGGAACTGCTATTCCAGATCTAATTCTTTCCCACAATAGCCCTGGTTGTTGGAGAAGAAATGAAGGAAACCTAGAGAGAGAGACACTCAATTACTCCTGGTTAGATTCTGTGATAGTAAAGGAGAAGAAATTTGGACATACTCTGTCATGCACCCTCATTATATATAGAACAGATATCAAGGGGGTTAGAAAAAGGATAGGGAGGATCCCATTACTGAAATGTTATAGGGGAAGTCAGCCCAAGAGAGAAAGGAGGGTCTCCAAAGGATATTTCAAAGAAAAACCATTCTAATGAGGAAAGGAGAAAATTCATAAGAGGACTCCATATGTATACACAGGAAATGTATCAGCTAATTTAAATTTTGAAAGATATAAGGAAAATTGCAACAAGATGAGGTCATGGATGATGGATAGAAAGTTGAATAAAAAAATGTCATTTCTGTGCCATGCCAGGCATTATGATAGGAGCTGAGGATATGAATTCAAAAGTAAGATAATCCTTGCCTTCCAGGAGCTGTTTTAGCGGTATTTTAATGATATTTAAATATGGGAGGTGAGGGCTAGAAGGTTTGGGGTTTTTTTTTAGGGAATCAAAGAGTGAAAACAGGGTGGTTAATTGTTATTCTCTTTCCAGAAACAATAATAGTATTGATTTAATTATTATTCCTAAAGTAAAAGGTTAAGAAGGGAGAAATGGGATATCCTTGAATAGCTAGATGAAACTGTCCAGGGTAGATGAATATTAAGCATGGTCTGGGGCAGTCTAGATATAAGATTAGATGAGTTTGCACTTCTATTCATCAGAACAATCCAGCAGAATGGAGTAATTCCTACAGAGAACAGGGCATAGTCTCTGGAAGTCCCAGTGAGTGCTATTGCAGATGGAGAGAAGTGAGGAACAGCAACAGGTGAATATTTGTGAAACGTAATCTATGACCGATTAGCTATAGAGTACAATAAATCCACTACAGGAAGACGATTTTGAAACCTTGACGCATCTTGAAAATTTAGCCCAATTTGACCCTGGGGTAATTGCAAGGTACGATCCCCTTGACCCCAATTTTTAAGTCAAACTGGAAAATAGATATAGTATCATGTGGGTATAACTTTCCCCTGGAAAAAAGAAATCACATTTATATTCAGAGTGAATTTTTAAAGTGCTTTCACACATATCTCTTTTACTCTCAGGAGAGCCCTATGTGAGAGCTAAGGCAGGGATTATTTCATTTTTTACCAATAAAGAAACCAAGAGGCTAAGCAATTTGACCCCAAATCATTCCACTAATAATTAGCAGTTAGGGTCCTAGTTCTACCATGCACTACCTGGGTGACCTTCAGTAATAGGTACCTTCATCATCTTTAGGATGAGAGTGTGGTTAGGCTAAATGACCCTTCTATCTCTGACTCTTAAATATTAGAGCCAAGATTATTTTGTTCAAGTATGTATAAATACTAAAGCATGACATTGTTAACAGACTATTTAAAAGCACTGGTACTTAGAATGAACTGTTTTTAAATATGTATGAGAGAAGAGGTTCAAAATGGGGGAGGAACCACTGATTGGTAATGGTGGGATAAGGTATGAGCTACTTAAATCTTTACTTTGTCAATTTTCCCTGTTAAAGTCAATGGTCTTCGGGGTCAGAAAAAAAATAGAATGAAAATAGTTAATGGAGAACTAAAATGCAAAATAGAAAAAGAGAATCATTAACTTCTCTTGATTAGTTTAGGTTCCAACAAGACTGTATGATAAGGTATACTAAAAAAAAATTGACAAATGTTGCTGCTGAGCTATCAGTGATCTTGGAAAGGCTGTCAAGAACAGGGTAGACACTAAAAGAATGAAGGGGAAATGTTCCAATTCCCCAAAAGGAGAAGAGAATGCAATCCACAAGTTATAGAATTGGAGACTTGACTTTGATTTCTGGAAGCATCCTAAATCATTGTTAAACAGATGGTTTGAGACATTCTTGAAAAGTTGGCATGACTTCATTAAAAACACATCATGCAAATCAACATTTTTTTTTAAATTGACAAGTTAACAGTGGTGGATAAAAGGACATTCTTGACAGTTTACGTAGATTTCAGCAATGTAATAGTCATGTTGTTCCAATGGATAAAATGAAGAGGTGGTTTTGTTTGGTGGACCTGGGAGCTGATTGAATGCAAAGTTAATAAAGTGGTGCTTTAATAGAGTATTCCAAGGATGAGTGCTTGATGCTGTGCTATTTAATACTATGCTTAATATAATGAATAGAAAATTTGGACTTGAAGTCAAGAAGACTAGAGTTCAAATCCTGCCTGACATTTACTGGCTGATCTTTCAATTCCCCAGGCAATACTCTTAAGACTAAGTTGCAAGGAAGGTTCTTACATATATTGATAGAAGGAATCCCTCATTGGGAATTCTTTGTATTTTTTTAATTTTTTTTTTTTTGCACGGCAATGGGGTTAAGTGGCTTGCCCAAGCCCATAGAGCTAGGTAATTATTGTCTGAGGCCAGATTTGAATTCAGGTACTCCTGACTCCAGAGCCAGTGCTCTATCCACTGCACCATCTAGCTGCCCCAAGGTCCTCATATTGTTGAAATCATAGGTTCAGTTAAAAACAAAAATCTGCTGCTTAAATAGCATAGCATGCTATGTGCAGCCAACTTACAAATATGCAAAGTTCTAATGAGAGAGTTCAAACAGTCAATCTGGATCCAAAAGATAATAAATTAAAACAGTAAGGTCAAATCTAATGATTAATAGAAATGCAAAGTCTTTGCAACTTTAAAATAGTTTATAAACACAAGATGGCAGGGGAAGGCATAGCTAGGTCAAAAACTTATTTGAAAAGGATCTTGGGACTTTCATGACCTAGAGTACAACATAGTGTCCAATAAAGCCAAGATCATCTCAGGTTGCTTGGAGAGACACATTCTAGGAATAGGAAGGTTTGATCTTCCTGGTTCTGGGCATATTTTAGGAAAGGTTAGCATATATTCAGAATGATGATAGAATTGGAGGCCATGAAATAGGTTTGCTTGAAAACTGGTGGTACTTTACCTGGAAAAGACTTATGGTAGACCTGATAGCTTCATCTGAAGGGCTGACAGGTGGAAAGAGATTGGACTTCTACTTGACCAGAAGGACAGGGAGGGGACAGTGGAGCAGAAGGTGGAAGTTGTATGTCGACTTGGGTAATACTTAAAGAATTCAACTGCCCAAAGTAGAATGGGCTACCTCTAGACAAAATGGCATCTCCACCACTGGGAGTCTTCCAGAGAAGCCTAGACAAACACTTGTCAGGGATTTTGTAGAGGTCAGCTGGCCAGGCAGGCACTAAACTTATAGATTAGGTCTCAGGTTCTTTGAGCCATAGGTATAACCTTAAGGGTCACTAAGACTTATGTGAAGAACGGAAGAAGGAATGAAGGTTGGGGTAAATATAGAATATAACGATGAAGGAGAGTCTTCCCTCTCCCACCTCTGGAAATAGACAGCACTGGGTTTTCCTTAGATTGTGAATCAAAACCCTGGGGTTAATTATTTCAAACACAGATGAGCCTGGGATCCCAACAGATCAGTTGGGGTTGTTGTTAGCTTAAGGGAAACACTCCCCTCAGGACACAGGCTCACAGACTTCAGTCACATTGACCGAGAAAGGCATGGGTCACACATTAAAGGTGTATTCATATACCCACATATACCATTTATCATACCATATACCCACAGTTCAAGATTATATATATATATATATATATATATATATATCCCTCATGTCTGTTTGCCCCAGCCCATCCTCACCTCCAAACTCTGAAATCTTGCTTAGGTCCCATACCATCTCCAGTCGTTCTGATTCCTAATTGGCCAAAGGACCCAGATGGGTTCAGATGAGGTTGGTGACTTAGCACAGTATCCTCTTACTCAACTACAATTCACTACATGTCATGGCATCACCTCCAATGCCACAGCCTTCTTCCAGAATGGACAAACATCTAAATATACCCTAACGTTAGCAATCAAATCAATAAGTTCCATCATTCATGAAACGTCTCTGCATAGGACTTGATGATCGTAGTCCTCCCTAGTCTACCCTCTTGTACTTCAACTCTCCTTATCTCTCTTGTTGGTAGGATTATAATGGGAAGAAGAGGCAGCATGTTTTCTGCTTTGGTGACTTTGGGCAAGTCACCAGGACCTGAACTTCTACCAGGCAACATTCCAGACTGTAAATTGAAGAGGAGCTGCCAGTTTGGGTTGTTAGAGGCTCTTAACAAAGAGATCCTACAGCAATCAAATCAGAGATGTAGGTAAAAAGTAATAAATGACAATGATGATACAATATGAAAATCGCAGGATTCGTCAGACCACCTGGATTAATATTACTAGTGTGACCATGGTCATGTCATTTATTTAACTCCTCTGGGTCTCAATTTCCTCCCTCATCTGTTAAATACCTGTAGTATCCACATCATAATGGGGCTGTGAGGATCAATTTAATTCTGTAAAGTGCTAAATAAGTTTTGCTGTTAAGACACAATGTATGTGTCTGCAGGGTCTTACACACAGTAAGTTCTTAAATGTGTGATGAATTTTAATTTAGCTGCTCACTTATTCTGGAGCTCAATATAAAACACTGAATTTCACACTCCATCAAGGCCACAATTCCCAAACAGTCCTCCAGAGGGGAGTATGCACTCAGCTCTGAGTTTTCAAAATTGAAATCTCTATGAAACCAGGACCCCACAAATTAGGAAAGTCATTGATATTCTGGGAACGTCCAGGAGTTCTCAAGTCCATATCTTTATGAGAATGAGCTGGATGAGGAATGCTTCCCCTGAAGGAGGCACATAGTTAGCTATATTTAATTATGTGAAAGGCTGAAGGGTGGAAGAAATGCAAACTTATGCAATGAAGGATTCCATCTTGATGTTGGAAAACACTTACCAGCAATTAAAGGAATTCACCAGTGGGATTCCTTGAGGAGATCCCCAAATTGGAGGTTTTCAAGTCATAGGTATAACCTTACCACAGGGGTCACCAAGACATAAGTATGAATATGGGTATTCAAAGAACCCCAAAGGCAATCTACTCAGCCCCCTCACTCCACCAAAGAGTAAAGGGAGTCCCAAGGAGATTCAGAAACCTGCCCAAAGCATGAGTTGAATTGTGGCCTCAGAACATTCCCAACTACGAAATTCTGGGATTCTGTTAACTTAACCAATGTGTTCCCCTTGGGGGTCAAACCATCATTCACAATCCCTTCTTGGTCCCTCCCACAATAGACCCCAGTGGCTAGGAAGGCTGGGTTGAGGATGAATTCAATTTCATTTAATTCAACAAATATTTATTAAGCGCCTACTATTTGTAAGGCACCAAAGCACGTCAGGGTCAAGTCTGGCATAGCCACCCCTGCCCCAAGTTTTTCAGAAGGCTTTAGACAAAACCATCAACTTCATCTGCCTGTGTCTAGGCCCATTAAGGCCCATTCATTCATGTGAAGCTGTGGCCAGGTCTGAAAACAAAAGCCTTCCTCAAATTCTGGACCAAGACAGATGGGATCTTCACCTATGAGAAAGCTAGAGGGGTCCTAGAAGGGACCGTAAAATTTTGGAGCTGGAAGAGACCATAGGAGTTTTCTAGTCCCGCTCCTCTCATTTTTCAGGAGGCCTAGAATAGGAAAATTACAAGCAGTGCAGGAGTTGAATCTAGAGCCCAGGACCTTTAAGTCCCAGGTCTTTCCACTATAGGACAAGAGAGAAAGGCCAAAATAACATTCAGCAAGGAAACTGAAGTCATCTCTTATTTACACCAGCATCCTTCCCCCCAAGCCTGACCCTGTACTTCACATAGACATGAGTGGGTTGCCACTACTGTTTTATTGTTAGATCTCCCCACTTTAAAGCACACCACGGGCCCTTCTGGTCCGACAGTTCCCCTTGCTCTGGCCAAAAAGAGCAGAGAGCCCGAACAAGTCACTCTACTAGGAGGAGCTTGGACTACATAGCCTTTGAGGTCTCTTCCAGCTCACCATCCATGTTCCTTCATCCTGTTCTTCAGAAGATGCAACTTCTAGGCCCAACCACAAGGGGCTGAGGGTGACTGGACCCTGTTGTGCTTAGGGAGCCATTGGCTTGCTAACACTCAAGGAAATACCCAGGGAAGTGGGGGGAGAAGGCAATAGGTTCCAAGCCCACTCAAGGAGGGACTCACTCCCAACCCCGGGCAAGGGCTGACAGGGAAGGCAGCATGAAGGGACAGCCCCACGTCCATCTCCCCAGTGGGTTTCCCAATCCTAGGGTCTTGAGGATGGGGGTGGGGGGGGGGGGATGCAGCCTGGAAGCCAAGACCAGGTGGGTTGGCACTGCCTGGGCTTCCTCACCCTCCTGCAGAGAGAGCCCAGGCACAGGTTAGGCTTTTATTGCATTTCAGTTTCTGGAACAATGGTTTGCCTCAAAAAGTCCAATAATTTAAAGGTGATGATGACAAAAGGCTGAGGTGGGGGTAGGATCGAGGGCTGGATGGATGGAAGAGTGGAAGAGGAGTGAAAAGTGAACTTAAAAAAAAAATCAAACTAAAAGAAAAAAGCACACCTCCAAAAGCAGGTTGCCAAACTGGGCTGAGTCCCTCAGGCAGAGAGGGGAGGGACAGTCTGGGGCCACGGGCAGCAGGGTGGGCTCCCTGCCCCCTTGATGCAGCAATTGTTTCAGAGGAAGGAGAGACAGAGATAGAGGGAAACAATGGCAGAAACTGAGAAAGAGAGAACTAAAGAAAGAGAAACAAAGTCAGAACATTGGGGAAGAGAAAGAGGGAAGGAGAGGAGAAAGAAGACAGAAGGAAAACAAGTTTGGAAGAATGAAGAACAGAGAGAGACATAAAACTAAAAGTTAAAGAAGGCTAAGAAAAGGGAGAGAGGGATGGAGAGAGGGAGAGAGAGGCGCAGAGAGAGAGAGAGAGAGAGAGAGAGAGAGAGAGAGAGAGAGAGAGAGAGAGAGTGTCAATCTGTGGAGGGGCCGGTGTGTGTGTGCGTGTGTGTGTGTGTGTGTGTGTGTGTGTGTGTGTGTGTGTGTTTGGCAAGAGGCTGCCGAGGTTACATGATACAGCATTTATTCTTGTGGTTGTGGGGGTCCTTGAATCGGAGTCTCTGCTTCGGCCGATACTTTTCCAGGTACGTTAGTTGTTTGCTGTTGATGGCACCCCTTCGCTTCCTAGGGGGAGAAAAGGAGAGGAAAAAGAGGGAGGTCAGCTAAAGAAGGACCAAAAGAGGACGGACAAATGGACAGGGCCCCAGCTGGTCAAAGCAAAACTAACCAGCATAGACCTGATTTCCACCTTTAACAATGTGAATCACAGAGGGGAGAAGGAAGGAGGAAGAGGAGCCCAGTTGACAAGAGCTTAGGCCCTGACTTTGAGTCAGGGCTCAAGGAAGAGGAGACCACAATAGAACTGGAGCCAGGAGGGAGAGGTGTCCCTCTAGGTCACAAGGATCAGAGAAAGCTTTTTCGAGGAGGTGCCTGCTAAGCTGGTCCTGGTCCTGGAAGGATGGGGTAATCTTGGAAATGTTACTTCAGCCCTCTGGGACTCAGTTTCTTCTGTAAAATGAGGGGGTTAAACTAGAACATCCCTGCTTCCGTTCTAACATCCCTGCTTCTGTTCTAAATCCTAGGATCCAATGTAAGGGCAGGAACAAGGTTGGCATTGCAGGACGATGAGAAGACTAGAGAAGAATCTGGCTAGAGGGGAAGGTGGTACTGGAAAGGAGAGGAAGAGAACATGAAAAGGGTTCAATTTTCTTTAGTGTTTTTTTAAGGGCCAGATCAAGCCTTTCTTGTTGTGTGGACCATAATTCTTGCCAAATTATCATTTATTTTCAGAAATATGAATGAGCTGAATTTTCTCCATCTAAAGAAAAAGCTAAAGAAAATAACAAACTCTGTGAATGTGGTGATCATAGGAAATTTATTTAATGTAAAAGGGTTTACTCCATTAAAATTAAGAGATTGGAAAAAAATATAAGGCTAACAATGTAAGTAGGAATAGTGCCAGAATGGAGGTAATAGTTTTTATTCTGTCAATTTTCAGAATATTTATAGAGCCGGTCATTTCTCAAAATCCTGACTACTCCTCAGGAAGCCTTCACTGACTAACCAGGTCCAACTGGCCTCCTCATGTACAGTGCAGGCCTCCTTGTCTTGTTCTCCTACAGGTGTTTTGTGTATGACACAAGCCATCTCTCCAGGCAGATTGGACCCATGAGCCTCCAGGCGGGTATCTCAGCACTGCTCCCACCTATCCCCACTAGATGAGGTCTGCGGGAGCCAGCCTACCTTCTTGTAGCATAAACAAGCCAGCCTCTGGGAAAGAGCTCAGAGTATCCCCAGAGCTAGCAGAGACACCACAGAGATGCCCAATCCCAAATCTCTGAGGCTCCTCAGAATCATGGTGGGGGAGGGAGAGACTTTTTCATGAGGTCCCTTTAGCACTGGGGAGAAGGACCTTTGAGAAGTATTTAGGAAATGGGTTTGAGCACTGGTTAGCCTTAGAGGTCTGCTTTCTTCTGGGAAATGAAAGAGAAAAATAGTTCAACAACCACACCCCTTCCCTCTGGCCAAGAGGATTTCTCCATCAAACCACGATACAATAATTGTACTGAGATTTCTTTAGGGTTCACAAATCTCTTTCTCCACAACAACCCTATCTATGAGGTCTTAAGTATCATTTCTAACACCTCATTCTTACAGATCAGCAAACTGAGGCCCAAGGTCAAATAGCTAAACCACTTCAGTGGGGATTTGAGTCCAGTTTCTTCCAGCTTTCTCTAGTATTTGCCAGTTTCCAAATGGACCACAGGCTTTAGAGAGAGAAGGAATGCTATAGATTATCTATTCCACCTGTTGCCTTTTTTTTTTTATTAAATCCACTTTACACTCTTCGTCCAATTCTCTTTCCACCAGTTTCAAGTTCTATCCTTTGAAGAAAATTGAACTTGACCCCAGACAAAGTCATATCCAGAACAAGGATAATCTTCCCCTGGGTGCTTATGAACCAGACTCCATTTGGAGTAACAGACCTCAGTTCTGGGCACCAGAGTTTAGAAGAGCAGTGATAAAATAGCATGGCCATTGGACTTTAGAAAAGCCTGGAAAAATTTGCATGAATAACGTGGAGTGAAATGAGCAGAACCAGGAGAACACTGCACACATTAACAGCAACACTGTGAGATGGATCAACTATGTTGGACACAGCTCCTCTCAACAGTTCAGTGATCAAAAGACAATCCTGAGGGATCTGTTATGGAAAATGCCATCCACATCCAGGAAAAAAACCCATTAAAAAAAAAAAAAACTATGGAGTCTGAATGCAAAACAAAGAAAACTATGATCGATTTTTAAAATTGTTTTTCTTTTTCTCCCCCCCCCCCTTAGCTCTAATTCCTCTTTCCAACCAAACTAATACAGAAACACATTAAACACAATTGCAAGCTGCCATGGGGAGGGGGAGGAAAAGGTAGAAAAATGTGAAACTCATAAACTTGAAAATGGATAAATACTGAAATCTATCTTTGATAGTGTAATTAGGAAAAAATAAAATTGAAATTTTTAAAAAAAATGACAGGGTCAGAAGAGGATGAAGGGATCATTTGAAAGACTTAAGGGTGCTCAAACACTTAATAACTTAATAATTACCTAGCTGTGTGGCCTTGAGCAAGCCACTTAACCCCATTTGCCTTGCAAAAAAAAAATCTTAAAAAAAAAGACTTTAAGGGTGGTTAATTTGGTAAAGAAAATATCAAGAAAAGACATCATCATTACATGTTTCTATAAGGCTTTAGAGGCTGAATACATGCTTTCCTCATAATAATCCTCATTATTCTTTACCTACAAGGAGTGACGGCTGAGACCAGAGAAGAGAAAGGATTAGTATATAATCATTTAACTAGGAAATGTCAAAACTGGATGTAAACCCAAATCTCCTGATACCAAGGCCAATGATTTTTTCCAATGAACCAGAATGCTCCCCTTCTTCATCCAGGGGTTGTCCCAGGGTTAAAGGAGCAGACTCACCCTATGGGGTTCCAGAATTAGAGTCAAAATGATGAAGGTTTTGGTGGTTCAAAATACAAAAGCAATAAAATCTCAGTTCAACTGAATACAGGAGACACATATCCGTGTTGGGCATCAAAGAAATAGTCTAGATAAGAAATGGTTCCCTGGCTCCCTCAAGGAGCTAGTATCTCATAGAAAGCTAAGCATTTTCAAAGTAACCTGAGCTGTCGAATAATGGAATGGGCCTTTGTGTTAATGGGATAAGATAATATTTGTAAGGCATTTAATAATGTTTGTTCCTGTTCATTCCCCTAGTAAAGCCCAGAATTACCAAATTCTTGAGTTAGAAGAGAAGGATCTCAGCAGATATTTAATCCCAACTACACTCAAACAGGAATCTTCTCTGTTGAATCCCTGATGAGCAATTGCCTGGCCTCCATGAGAAGAACTTCACTACCTTCCCAAGGCAGACCACATCACCTAGACCATTATTTTTTCTTATATCCCCAGTACTTAATATAGTAATGACAAAAAAAAAAAAGGTGCTTAATAAGTACCTGGAGACTGAATGACTTTGAGGTATCTATAAGCATTAGGAAAACCTAAATCTATCTCCCAACAACTTCTTTCACACTACCCAAACCTTAATGCTTCTAATGTTATCCTCTGGGGTCCAAAAGAGAAAGTCTGTTCCCTCTTCTAGGTGACACTCCTTTCAAATGATTAATGAGAATAATAATAATAAAAAATACTAATAAGCTATCATGTCTTCAAGTCTTCTTCAGCAGATCCTCTAATGTCTCCATCCCCCACACCATTGAAACTATTCTAGTGAAGTCTCCCTCTGCATCAGGAAGGGGAAAAGGAGGGCTGAACAAGAGGGACCTTCCAAATTCCTTACAGCTTCAAGATTCTATGTCTCCAATTAATCTTCACCCAGGTGTTTTCATAAGAAAGCTAATCTGGAGTCCCCAGGGATCCCCTGGGCAACTGTTGCTTTGTTCCTAAGCCAGCCCTGGCAACGCTCCCCGTAAATAGTCACGATCCCTCATACCAGCAGAGCCTCGGTTAGTTTTTCAAATAAAACGCTGTCTCGTCTCATCCTTACAAAGGGCCTATTAAGTGAGGAGAGGAGAGATTATACTCCCTATTATTCCAGGGTAGGAAATTAAGGGCCAGAGAGGGAAAATTGGCATTTCTAATATTGTATAGCAAAATAACAGCAGAGTCTAAATTACACCAGAATCTGCCTATGTGACAGCATCTGAGTCAGAAAGGACCTCAGACATCGCCTGATCCAACCCATCCCTGAACAAGAATGTTTTCAAGAACATCCCTAATGAGTGAGAGACAGAGACAAAGAAACATAGATGGACACGACCAGACAGAGAGAAAGATGATAGAGATAGATGAATAAAGACACAGAGGGATAGACAAAATCAGACAAATGAATAGACAGGCAGACATGGATGATAGAGATTGAAAACTGACACAGAGTGATAGGCAAATAGAGAGATAGACAGAAAGAGAAAATGCAATCTAACAGGGTCCAGTAGAAGACTATCAGTGAGAGGCAACCCACAACCCCGATCTGGTTTCTGGATAGCTCTGACTGTTAAAAAAAATTGTTTCTTTACATTCAAACTAAATCTACTTTGAAATTTCCAATCTTTACTTCTAGTTCTGTCCTTTCTCTCCTGCACATGTTAAGTCCTTAAGATGTAAAAGACACTAATGATCTAAGCCTTTTCTTTTCAAGGTTAAATATCCCTGGTTCCTTTAATAAAAGCTTCACATGGCAGAGTCTACAACCCTATGAAATAAACAATCTGGAAAGATGGAGACTGGGGGCAGGAAAAACATCTCCCATTGAGACTGGTGACCCATTTTCTCTAGGCCAGAGTTCACATCTGTGGTTGTGGTAAAGGAGACAATAACAACCTGTCATGCCACCATGGGGACAGAGATGGATCTTTACGATATTAAGATGCTAAAGGCCAGGGAGAAGGAGTCATTCGTCCAGGGCACATAGAAAATTCACACTCAGAGCCAGGTTTCAGAGTACAGGTTTTCCTGGCTCCTCACTTGGATTCTTCCTCTCCCTTTGCCCCCCCCCCCAAAAGCTCTATCTCAACTCCCTCCTCCTGTAGACCCTTCTGTAGAATGTAAAACAGGGATTACTTCCATGTGCTATGTGATACAGTGAAAATACAAGCTAGGAGTCATGGCCACCATGGCTCTGACCTGTGCCCAGCTAGCTGAGTAACTTTTGGCAAGTCAATAAATCTTTCTAGGCTTCAGGCCTCAGACCTCTTTTTCCTGTAGTTGTTGCTAAATCAATAAAATAGGAAGCTGTAACTGTTGTGGACCAAAAAGGCCCCAGTGACCTGCCAGAAATCCATGCAGGTCAAACAAGGTAGAAAGATTGGAACTATTTGAGGAAAAAGTCCTTTCCTCTGACCAGGAAGGGCTTCAATCTTTTACATTTTATCTTTGGGAAAGCCAAAGTCTTCTCTGTATTCATTCCCCACAGGACTATGTGTTGGGAGGTACAAAGGGGGAAGGTGGGTTGGAAGTGATCTCACTGCCTTGTAGACCGGGTTCCTGTAATAGAAAGTGGGGCCCTTTCCCCCCAATGCCCCCCAAAAGAAATAACTTTCTGGTCACTTACTGTCGAATGAACTGGATGGCATCTTCATACTTCATCCCACTCTCAATCAGGGCAAGGGCAACAAGGACAGGAGCCCTAGGAGACAGACCGGGAACATATGAGTTATTACTAAAGGTAACAGAGAGACCTTCAACCCTTTCCCTCCCAATTCAGCCAATCAAACTGAAAGTTAATATGGTACAGCAGACCTGAACTTTGTAGTCAGGAAACCAAAGCTGTATCTGCCCATAGTATGACCCTCCACTGTGAGACTCAGTTTCTCCACTAGCATATGGAGATAATAATTCTTGGACTATCTACCTCACAGAGACATTGAGAAAAAGATTATTATATAGACAATAAGGGCTCAACAGCAGAGCACTGCTATTACTCAAAAAAACAGATGGGCATAGAGACAGAGGGATAGCTACTATGGAATCTGAAAGGGCAAGCGTTTGGAGACAGTGGTGGATGGGCATGATGGAGATTCCTTTCCTCAGATGAAAGAGGAGAGAGTAGGGTTCCATGCTGAGTTTCCTCACTGCAGAATATTTTTCTCCCTCTTCTGCGTGCCTACAATCAGGGGCATCTATGTCATTCATAGAATCAGACAATTTCTAAATAAGAGGGGATTCCCTAAATGTCTAACTTCTAACCAAGTAAGAACCCTTGCAACAGGATCTTTGACAAATAGGATTCTTAACCTCCACTCAAGGTTCTCTAGAGAAAGGGACTCACTATATCCTAAGGCAGATAACTCCACTTTAGGGAATTCTTGCTTGCATTGACCTGAAATCTGCTGCTTCACAAACCCATTCTTGGTCCTGGTCAGCTAGGGCCAAGGCAAAACAAATCTAACCTCTCTTCTACTTGACAATCTTTCAGATACAGAAAGGCAATGACCCTGTGTCCCATAAGTCCTTTCATCAGATTAAATATCCCTCAGATGCTGTTCTCTCATTCTCTATCCATCACTCAAAATCATACAAGTAGTGAGCAAGAGTGATGAGATCTGAAACCAGATCTGAAGCTAACTCTAGAAATTTAGTATGCCTTTCACCACACCACACTGCTAGTGGATAGAGCAACAGGCTTGGAATCAGAAAGGCCCATTTCATCAATTCAAACACAGCTTCACACACTAAGCAGCTGTGTTATCCGGGGCCAGTCGCTTAACCCTGTCTCAGTTTCTTCATCTGTAAAATGAGCTAGAGAAGGAAAAGGCAAACTACTCCAAAACCTCTGCCAAGAAAGGGGTCAAGAAGAAATCAGTCAAAGCTGAAACCACCAAACAACAAAAACAATAAACAAAATGAAACTGTAATTTTGGTGTCCCTACAATGGGGTACAAAAAAAATTACCTGCACTAGTAAAGAATAGGGGAGATGCCACAAAATGCATTTTGTGAAAGAAGATCTCCCCTTATTTTAGGTCTTCAAATGAAGGCTGGATGGATTTTAGGTAAGGGTAGAACCAGATAGCCTCTGAGCTGTCTTCCTTCTCTAAGATTCTGTCACTGTACTCCAGTTTTTAATGAGGATAATTTCAATATGAATCAACAAAGTGATGTGGCAGCCAGAAAATACTAATGCAATCTCAGACCAAAAGCATAGATACTATGACAAGTTCCCAATGACAGAGAAAAGGAATTTATTTCTTGGGAGAGACTGAAACTCTCCAGGGACGGCGATTCTACCATGTCATTCAATCCAGAGTCTGACAACCATTATGGTGTGGGAAGTCTTTCCTTGTGTCTAGTCTAAATATCAAGCTCTCCTGCTATGAGCCCCTATTCTCTAATCTAAATCCTCCCAGAGGGCAGCAATGGTGAAGGTCCCTAGACATTCTTCTCCTGGAGGCTTTCTGAACTGGCTAGCCCCCACTCTGCTTCTCTTGGGCCCCTCAGACTCACCGCCCCAGGCCAGCCACACAGTGGACAGCAACACAACTGCCAGGGTCTTCAAAAAATTTGGTTTTCAGCAGGTTGAGCCAGTCTTCCACGATCTTGCCAGGAGGGGGAGCTCCATCATCAAAAGGCCAGTCCTGGGGAGAAGAGGAAAGAAAATTCAGAAATTTAAGAGTACCTGGACAACCTAAAAGTAGGAATGGGAGCAACCCTGAGAGTCCATCTCACAGCCTCCAGTTGTGCAGCTTCTCTCACACTTCTACACTCAAGAGGTAGGTGTTTCTTG
The DNA here is from genome assembly GCF_037893015.1 of Macrotis lagotis. Lineage (NCBI taxonomy): Eukaryota > Metazoa > Chordata > Mammalia > Peramelemorphia > Peramelidae > Macrotis > Macrotis lagotis. The sequence goes on along the minus strand of NC_133666.1, from coordinate 613,366,164 downwards.
TTTCCTGCAGACACTGAAGTTGAAGAGTCTGTTGACAAGGCTAGAAGAGCTAAGCATCTCAGGGTAAGAAGAGTCATCTACTCAAATTGGTATCTGGGAAGGAACCCCCTTAGAGCATCCATAACAAGGAGTCACTTAAGCCTCTAACCACATTTACCCAAAGAGAAGAAATCCATAAAGAGGTGGTTTAAAAACAACCACCCAAAAAAAACTCCACCAGATCAGTCAGGAAGCCTGGGTCTGATGTCATCTCTCATACTTAAAAGCCATGTCTTTTTAACTCAGTTAAGACTATTTTCTTAACAGTGAAATTAGGGTGATGATATTTATACTATTAAATTCACAGGATTATTTGTGAGGAAAACCCTCAGTATATTTAGTCTGAAAAAGATCTGAGGATTTTGGGGAACTGTTGGAGCAATATGAGTCAAGAGAGTGATTCGAGAGTGAAAAAGCTAAAGCTTGTGTATCCATTTAACAGACATGACCTGTACTTCTTTGTAGAAGGAAGAGGTCCACAACTGGAACATTCCATATACTTTCAGTCTTTATATTTTGGTTTGGTTTGGTTGGTTTAAATGACTCTTTTCTCTTCTTCCTGAAAAGCCAGGCAGTATAGTAAATAGGAAGACAGGACTGGAGTCAAGAAGACCAAAATTCAAATCTGTTCTCAGATACTTACTAGCTGTGTAAGCCTGAGTAAGTCACTTAACTTTCTTTACTTGTTTGCTTTTGTTTGTTTGTTTACTAATAAGAAAAATGAGACCCAGAAATATTAAGTGACTTACCTTAAATTACAGAGCTAGTAAGAATCTGAGACTGATTTTGAACTCAGGTTCTCCTGACTCCAGGTTAATCACTCAATCTACTCTCACTTCCTAAACTGGCTTTGTTTTGGGGCTAGAAGGTTTATTGAGATCATTCAGCCCAACCCTATAATTCTACAGATAAGGAATTTAAAAGTAGGGAAAGGCAAAGAGGGGGAGAGAAGTTTGGGATGATAGACTTAGAATGTCAATCTGCCTAACAAGTCAGGCTTCAAACACTGAACCCTTTAACGCTAAATCAAGTGTTCTTTCCACATATCCACTGCTCTTCCCACATGCTTAAATCAGCCTCTGTAATTCTTACCCCATTCCTCCTCTGTCCTCTGAGACCAATCAGAATCAGCCCTCTGTCCCCATGAGAGCCCTTTAAATACTTACCACTCAAGAATAACAATTCACATTTTTAAAGAGCAAGACAGTTTACAAGACTTCCCTCATGATGATCCTGCAATATGGGGTAATAGAAGTATTATTAACCCTACTTTACAGATCAAGAAAAGAGGCTAAGAGAGGAACCTATAGTTAATAGTGGTCAAGTCATGATGGCAACCTAAGGGGATGCAAGTACCCAGATATCATGTCCCCCACATCTTCTCTTTTCCAAGTAAACACTTGAAGTTCTTTAAAGGATTCTCATCTGGTTTGGTTTCCTCAATCAATAAATAAACATTTATGAAGTACCAACTATATGCTAAATACTATTAATTTCTAGAATACAAAAAAGAAGCAAAACCAATCCCCTGCCCTCAAGGAACTTACAATCTAACAGGAAAAAAGAATACAAACAAATATATACAAAGCAAGCTATATACAGAATAAATATGAAATAATTAACAGAAGAAAGGCATTAGAATTAAGAAAGGTTGGGCAATGCTTTCTTAGAAGTTAAGAATTTAGTTGGGACTACAAGATGTCCTGAAGTCTCACATCCATCTTGCTGCAGAATGGGATTACAATTAGCTTAAAAAAACATGAATAATTCAATTTGAAAAATAGGGAATTCTCAATTAAAAAGCAAAAAAGACATCCTTCTTTATAGAGATCCTGGGACCAGCTGAACCCTGATGTACTTTCTAATGCTTACATTTTAATCATTTCATTTCAGTTCAATAAATATGTATTATTAAACAAATACTATGAGCAGGACCCTGGACTAGGCTTGGGTCTATATAGGAAAAAATGACAAGAGCTTATACTCAAGACTATACAATCTGTATATAAAAATAAGTTATGATCCAAGTTATAATATGATGGTGGATAAAGGAGAGATCCAGGCAGAATGCTGACCTCCTTCCCCTGGACCAAGGGCAAGACTGTCCAGATGATATCTGAGTCACATACGATCTAATATGCAAAGCGCCTCAGAGTCCACTCTGTCTAATCTACACCTGACCAAAAAAATTTCCTCAATCATACCCCTAAACAAGAAGTCATCTAATCTGCTGAGGAAAGGATACTCCACTAGTCTGGGGTTGCCTGGTGATGGAGAACCCATCACTTTAAAAGCAACCCATTCCCTCTGGGACAATTCAAATCGCTAGAAAGTTCTGAAATGAAGTCTAAAATTTCCACTTCACCTATCACTATAAGGTTTAACTTTATGGAGCCAATCAGGCCATGTTCAACGCCTCTTCCATTCACATCCTTGTCTTCCATAGGACGTCCCCCATAAAAATAATGAGGGCTATCATGTCCCTCTAAATCTTTCCTCCTCCAGGTTCAATCTCCTCAGCTTCTTGGGCCAATCTTCACCTCATATGAATTCCAGTCTTCCTACTCCCCCAATTACCACCCTCTGGGTGTTCTTCAGATTCATCAGTGTCCCTCCTAAAATGTGGACTCCACAGCTGGTTCAGGTGTGAACCAGCTGTACCTGACCAGGCCCTCACCCCACTTCTGTTCTGGACTCTCTACCTTCTGCAATGCAGCCCAAGATCCCAAAGTTTGGGGATAGCTCTAACACACTGCTGACTCATACTCCTCTCCTCAAGGAATCCCTCATATATTTTTCAAAAGAACTGTTTATGGAGCCACATTCCCCCTCCCCAACTTACATTTATGATGCTAATGTTTTTTTACTCCAAGCATAAGACTTTACTTTTATCTCTATTAAATTTCATCTTATTCAATCTGATTCAACATTCTGGCCTGGAGAGATCTCTTTGGCTCCTAATCACTTAGTAGCCACTCTTTCTAGCTTTGTATTATTGTTAAGCCAGCCAACTCCATCTAAGCCAAGGAAAAGTCAGTGGCACTGGATATCAGGATGCTCGCTAACTGGCTGGAAAGGATCAATGATCCAGGGAGCCTCAGGGAAGAGAATTTCATATTATTCAGCTTGATAGTCGTTCTTGTCCTTCCAATGGAAGACACCATTTCATCTATGGGCTGTGTGTATGTGGAAAGACGCACTCTAGGAGAGAGGAAATCAAGGCCCCTAACAACAACAACAACAAATAATAATAATAACAACAATGACAGCAGCTAATATTAATGAACATTCCAGGCACCCTCTAAGTGGGAGGCTAAAAAAGAAGCACATGAGAGTCCCTGCCCTCAAGAAGCTCAAAATCTAATAGGGGAAAAACAATATCTAGACAAATATGTGCAAATAAGTGACACACAGGATGAAAAGGAAATTATTAAGAGAGAGGAGGTACTAGAATCAAAAGGGGTTGGGAAAGGCTTCCTGTGGAACATGGAATTTTTGTTGGTACTTGAAGGAAGCCAGGGAGGGAAGCTAGTAGAGGAGAGGAGGAAGGAGAGCATTTTAGACATGGGGGATAGTCAGAGAAAATGCCCAGAGATGAGTGCCCAGGAATCAATCTAGCTGGACCCAACTTTCAATTAAACCAATGACCTGCTGAGAGGACTCTGTGGTTGATTCTCCTGCTTTACCCAGGAGGGAAACAGTCGACTTCTCTTATCAGGGACCAAAAGAAGGGCCAAGAACATAAAACACGTTCCTGTTCTTGTTGATGAAGTTTTAACACACTTGATTGAGACTCTGGGGAGAGAAGGCCTAAGTACCTCCCCATCCTCCTCCTCCCTGGTGTAGGGAAAGCCAAGGAAACAGCTCCTACCTGCCCAGAGACAGCCCAGGGGAGATTCAGGACTAATTTCAACCAGGGTTGAATTCAGCTTGAGGGCTGTCCATATCCCATAGAAACAAAACTCTGATTATCCCTAACCTACCTGCCCTTCAAGGTCTATTCTAGGAAGTCTTCCTGAATCAACCTTCTCTATCTTTTCCTTGAAGGCCTCCGAGTCTCACCATTTAAGCTACACATCATAAATAAGAACATGCATCGAGTGGTCTACACCCATTTGACAGTCAGCAGGGCGAGAAATGTTTCCCCTATTTTACAGATATGGCACCCAGGTCTGCTGAGAAGCATTCCAAACATTATGCTGCGTCTTGGGCATACACACAAACAAGAAACAAATTCACAAACAACATGCTCACAGGTACAAAATTCACACACAAGAATGAAGTGTGACGTATGCTCATATATGTTTGAGTATGAGAACTGTATATCCCTGAAATTCCACATGTTTCATAGGTACACACACACAAACACACACACACACACACACACACACACACACACACACACACACACAGATGAGGGTGAGTTTGCATACATCACCACATATCCCTTCTTCCATCTCTGCTAACCTGCTATAGGCTCAGGCAGTCAAATAATCATTAATAGCCAAACACTATGCTAAACACTGGGTGGGAATACCAAAAAAAAGGCAAAAGACAGCCTCTCCCCTCAAAGAGCTCATAGTCTAAACAGGGAGACCACAAGCAAATAAAAATAAACAAAAAAAGTTATACATAGGATAGACTGGAAATAATCAACAAAGGTAAGGCCCTCAAATTGAAAGAACTTGGAAAAGATGGGATTTTATCTATAACTCAAAAGAAACCAGGGAGAGTCAATAATCAGGGGGAAGGAGGAAAAGGGGTCTGGCCATGGGAGAAAGCCACAGAAAATGCCCAGAGTCAAGAGATGAAGCACCTGTGTTCTTGGAAGCCAGGGTCACTGGACTGAAGATGAAATTTATAGGACTGGAAAGGGAGAAGTGAGCAGGTTAAGAAGAGCTTTGAATGCCAAAAAGCATTTTGTATTTGATCCTGGAATTGAAAGGACGACTCTTGAGTTTATTGAGTAGGAGGGTGCCAAACCAAACTACATGAGGAACAGCAACTGGCTTCCATCACTCCTCAGCTCAATGGAGAGAGTGAGGCTGAAGACCAGTTCAGATGATGTCATGATGTATCACTGTGGGCAAGTCACTGTTGGGTTTTTAGCCCTTAATCTATTCCTCTTTAAAATCAGGGGACTAGGTTAAATGATCTCCAGGGTCCCTCCCACTTCTAATGAGCAATGTTCTAAAGTCCCTTTCAGCTCAGACATTCCAAGTTCTAAAAGACCAATATTCTCTGCCCCTCCCCCCAAGCCCACCCATTCTATGTTCAGTCTCCTTTCCCAGCAGATCAGAGAGATGGTCCAAGGGCCACAGAGTCCTTGCTCACCATGACAGTGATACCATCCTTCTCCAGCGGGGTCTTGTCATAGGTCACCTCGCAAACTCGAACCACGGTGGTGGCCCCATACTTCTTAAGATCCTGAGAGAGGAGAAGAAGAAAGTCATTGAACAGAGGGGATGAAAAATTAGGCTCCCAGACTTCAGCCCGGGCAATCCTCCAATGCAATCCTATTTCAAAGAGAGTCATAGGGAGTAATACCAACAAAGGGTCTTAGTTTCCACCTAGCCTGAAAGCTCCCTGAAAAATAGGAAGAATCAATAGTAATAATAATAACAATAACAATAACAACAGCCTACCAGATTATAGTACTTCACTCACAAAATTCCTCATGAGGTGGGGTTCACAAATAACACTATTCCCATCTTATAGTTTCACAAAGCTAAGTGACTTGCCCAGGATCACAGAGGTAGTAATGATGGAGTTCAAATAAAAACCAACTGTTTTCTTCTTATTCCAAATCCAATGTAAGTGACTAGAGCCCACCCTATGGTCCATTGTGATCTCTGCCACTGACTTCCTTTGTGACTATAAGCCATGTTGCTGAATCTCATAGAAACTCAATTTCCTAATCTATAAAATGGAGACAATTTATATAGCACCTCTATAGCACCCACTTCCTGAGTCATCATGAAGCTCAAACAGGATAACCATTCACTGCACTTTGTAGATTTTAAAGAGTTTATGGGGTGGCTAGGTGGCGCAGTGGACTAGAACACCAGCCTTGGAGTCAGGAGTTCCTGAGTTCAAATCTGACCTCAGGCACTTAATAATTACCTAGCTGTGTGGCCTTGGGCAAGCCACTTATCCCCATTGCCTTTCAAAAACCTTTAAAAAAAAAGTTTATATAAATGTTGGTTGCCATTGCCTGTCCTTTGTTCTCAAAGAGGACTATGACATCAGGAGGAAGATGGCATGACTTTGCAAGTGAATTGGTGGTGGTCCCACAGGGCAAAGAGTACCAGTTTAAGTGTGTCTGATTCTCTGTGACTATGCATCTCATGCTGCCCATGGGATTTTCTTGGCAGAGATACTAGAATGATTTGCCATTTCCTTCTCCAGTGGATTAAAGCAAACAGAGGTTAAGAGACTTGCCCAGGTAACCTGGTTAGTGGGTGTCTTGAGGCTGGACTCCAGGCCCAGCACTCTATCCAATGAGCTGTCTAGTTGCCCCTAGAGTCAGGAAGACCCAATTTCAAATCTAGTCTCAGACATCTACTAGTTTTGTAATCCTAGGCAATTCATTTTTGAATTGTCGGTCTGTTTACCTCAGTTTCCTTTCTGTAAAATGAGCTGGAGAAGGAAATGGCAAAACATTTTTTTCTTTGCCAGGAAAATCCCAAATAGGGTTACAAAGCATCAGACAAGATTGAAAAACAACTCATATTATGCTTTCCCATTTAATCCTCAGAATGTCTCTATGTTAATCCTATTTTACAAGAAATAGACTGGGAGAGATCCCCAGGTCACCCAGGTAAACAAGTGTCTGAAGCAGGATCCAAACTCAGGTCTTCCTGACCCCACTTTCTCTCTCTCCTGTACCACCCAGCCCACCTCTAAGATAATCAGTAATCCTGGACTCTTGACAGATTCCTGGGGGTTCTAATGACTGAGAATTCTGCCCCCAGAGTCCTGGTAATGAAGTGGATGTGCTACTAAGTCTGAGGAAATCTCTCAAATCAATGCCTACTCACTCTTCACTTTGCTTTTTATTTTTTAGGTTTTTGCAAGGCAAATGGGGTTAAGTGGCTTGCCCAAGGCCACACAGCTAGGCAATTATTAAGTGTCTGAGACCGGATTTGAACCCAGGTACTCCTGACTCCAAGGCCAGTGCTATTTCCACTATGCCACCTAGTCGCCTCTCACTCACTCTTGGTATTATTCATTATCATCTCAAATCCTGAACTTGAGGCTGAGTCCCTCCAGTCCCTTCTCAAATCCCCAGTCCCTTCAAAGCAGAGGGCCCGAGGACTACCCAAGACCTGGGAAAAGCATGCTAGATAACTCAGGGCAGCCCCTTCTATTGCTATGCAGCCAGGGTGTACAAAGTTTAGTATACAATAGAAAAACCCAGATAATTCTGTCCTTGAAGAACTTCAGGAGGAATAGAGGCACTAAAGCATGGACCTCTTGGGCAATATTGAGAAAGGCAGAGAATTTTCTGAAAGCTAGAGATTCTCCCCAGGGAAGCGCCTTTCCTCCTGTCCCTCCTCAGGGCCCCAGACACAGGAGGCCCAAGAACAGCTCGGGTAGAAAACCTGGCAGCAAGCGCTACTGGCACTAGTTGAGCCAGCCCCCATGGCCCTCTGCCCAGGGCCTCAGGATTAGATGCTCGGATGGACATACAGATTCCTAGAACAGGACCTCAGATACCGTTTAGTCTAAGCATCTGATTGTACAGATCAGAAAACTGAAAACCTAGACAGAAGATGGGACTGATCCAAGATCACCCAGCACATCAGTAACAGACTTTAGATTAAAATCCCCACCTGCCAGGCCAAGCTTCTTAACATTCCCCAACATGGCACTGGGGCCTGGCTCTTCAGGCAGCATCTCTATCTCCCTTCTGGGGCCCCAGGCTTTTACTTCTCTTCCCAGGCAGACACCAGGGCCCAGCCAAGGGGAGGACACTGTGCTCAGACCTATCTTTTGTTTGCCCTCAGTCCCGCCAAGGACAAGCCTGGGTGCAGGGAACACTGTGTGATCACTGCCTGGCCCAGAGAAGCCGAGGGCGAATCTGAGAAGATGGGGAAGGATTTGTGGGGGAGGAGGAGGGAAAGGACAAGTGGATTGGAGGATCAAGATTTGAGAGGGACCTACAAGGTGGCATCAAGTTCAGCTCCTAGTCCTACAAATAAAGCAAGCAGAGGACCTCAACCCTTGAAGTCAAGGCCTTCTGGTTTTAGAAGCCGGCCCGCTTCCTACCCACACCCTACCTTCATCCTACTCCACCATGCTCTTTAAATAATATTTCTCATTTCTACAGTCTTTTTTTAAAGATTTCCAAAACTCTTTTTTCCCAACAACCCTATGTGCTACATAGTGTATGATCATTCCCCTTTTACAGATAAGGAAAGGAAGGCTTAGGGAATTCAAGTAAGATACTTTTAATTGCAACGCCAAGATTTTCTTTTCCCGAATATCTGTGCTTAGTACATCAGTGGCAAGGACATAGAAAGTATCTATTTCCTTCCTCCCTCCCTCTTCTCATTCTTTCTTTCCTTCCTCCTTCCCCCACTTTTCTTTCTTTCTTCACGACTGCCTCCCTCCATCCTTCCCTGCCTTCGTTTCTTCCTTCCTCCTTCCTCACATTTTTCTCTCTCCTTCCCTCTCCATTTTTCTTTTTCTTCTCCTTGTCACATCTCTACTTCCTTCCTCCTTCCTCATCTTTCCCTACCTTTTAGGCTTCCTTCCTCCCTCCCTTTTTTCTGACTTTCTTCCCTCCCTTGCTTCCTTCCTAAATATCCCAGTCTTACCTGTCTAGGCCTCTTTTAGGATAACCCTTTAATCCCAAAGCCTCATTAAGGCAGGCAGGAAACTACAGTGTCTCATAAAGGGAAATGACTTAGTCTCAGCTCTCACTAACTTTCAGTGAGACCTTACAGCCATGTCTCCTAGAAAGGGGGAGTTGGGGAGGGACTGACCTTAACCCTCTTCAAAGACACTCACTCCCCACCTGAAATTGTTAGGAGCCCAATTTCCCTAGCCTTGGAGGACAAGCACAGCCATCTGAGTCAAATCTACCCCTGCACACATTGCTCACAACAGTCAGCTAGGTGGTACAGTAGAGTACTGCATCTTGAGTCAGAAAGGCTGTGTGATCCTGGACAAATCACTTAACTTCTCTATGTCTCGCTTTCCTCAGTTCTAAAATGGAATAATAAAAAAATAGCCTTCACCACCCAGGTATGTTGTGAAGATCAAATGATCTATTTGTAACATGCCTAATAATATCACTAAGTACACAGGCATTTAAATACACAAATACTTGTTTCCTTCCTTTCTTCTTACAGAAATGCTAATCCAATAACTCAAGGAGTACAAGAAACTCTATTTTTGCAGATGTAGAAAGTGAACTCTATGGTGTGTGTGTGTGTGTGTGTGTGTGTGTGTGTGTGTGTGTGTGTGAGAGAGAGAGAAGTAATCTGTCTAAGGTTAATCAGTAGCAGAACCAAGGTATGACCCTGAGTCTCTGCACCTAAGTCCAGTACACTTTCCCATTATAAGCTCTGTTGCCTCTCAGGCCAGTCCCCCATGGGGATAGAATCCTGGTTTTCCAGCAGGATCCAGTTCCTTTGGTTTGGGGGACACTGGTCTGGAAGGAGGGCAGTGGGGAGAAGAGCAGAATGAAATACGGCCGCTGCTGGAATACCCATAGTTACCGGGAGCTCACTACCTACCTATTGTTGGAATGCTCTGATTTTTAAAAGCATTCTTTCCTACTATAAAATATTCATCCCTATACATTCTATTCCTTACAGTTTTTGTTCTTTGTGGAATTTTGACAAACTCAACTCTTGTTCTGAGGTATGCTTCCAGTTATAAGAATGAGCCACATTCTCTTTCTCATTAAAGTCCTAGGTAACCTTAACTTACAAGATATCGGAGGAATCAGGGGTCCATCACATTTAGGGTACAAACTCTGGATTGAGGTTAGTGTTCAGCCTGAGACCAGAATTACAGCTCAGTCAGTTAAGTGAGATTGAGGCTGTGTCAAGGGCATTCCACCATGAGGATCCCCATTAGCCCAGAGCTCAGTCCCACCCCAGTCTCCCCCTCCAATCTAGGTTGACCACAGATGGTGCCTTTGCTGGCTTCTCTAGTCAAAGATAAGGAAAGGCCAAATTCTTTTCCTAAACCTCTCCCTTGCCTTTTCTTCCTCTGGAAAGGGGTTGTAATGACAGCACATGGCCCAGGAGGAAATAACCCCCCCCACTTCCAAGAATAAAAATAGCAAGATGCCCCAGTGAAATGCCATAGGCTATTTTGAGGGCTCTGGGGCTTCCCCAAAGGAATGCAGGGGCCTCAGTCCAAGAATAGGGGTAGCAATAGGGAAGGAAGCTTCCACATCCCCTTCTTCATAAAGCAAGGTCTGTAATGTTAAGTCTGATGGAAAGATGAGATTTCTGACCTGGGAAAATCAGCAGACCCAGGTTCTAAGTCTGTTTCTGCAATGCCACTGATGGGCAATCTTGAGCAATTTTTTCCCTCTGGGAGTCAGCTTCCTTTTCTAATTAATAATATTAGACTAGATCATCTCTAAGGTACAGCATAGGATAGGTTAGGGGGAATGGTGAACTTTGGGGCTAGAAACTCAATTAGTGGCCAAGTTTTAGGCTCAGTCTCAGGAAATGAAGAATTAGATCTGTGTCTAGGGGAGGACTCCATTTCTGGCCCCAACAAAACAAAGTTCCCTCACCAGATCATCCAGAAATCAAGACTGTGACCTTGGCTTCTTGGAGACAACAGTCTTTCTGATGACTTGATCAAAAGTCAGAGGGGCTGTCTCAGGCTTCTGACGCAGGACAGGGATGCCCATACCCAGAATCACTCTGAGGAGAAACTCAAGAGATTCAGAGGCTCAAAGGCTTGATTTCTACACTTGGATCATTGGAATCCCCTTGATCTCTAAGGCAGATCTATTAGAGAAATATCTTAAAACTGACTCACCTGCATCCTCAGTCTCTCTTCTATGAAATAGATTCTCCTGAATTTTTGAAAAGTAGCTGATAGTTTAACTGGCCCAAATTCAGAGCCATCACTGCCACAAATCCTTGACTCCATCTGAATCTCTCCATACTGGAGCTCACTACTTCCAAGGGAGCTCTTACCACACCTACACAATTATAATTGTTGGCATGTGCTTTTTTTGTCTTTATGTTGAACTTATATCTGTCTCTGAAGCTAAATAGAACAAGAGGAAAGGGTAAGGGAATATGCATTTAAATGTCAACTATGGGTCAGGCCCTTGGCTGTTATTGTGATTGTTTGTCCTTTGTTCTCAAAGAAGACCATGACATCAAGCATGTGAATTAGATTTGTGTAAGGGTTTGGTGTGCTAAGTGTTCAGTCTCACTCTGCTCTGGAGGCATCTGGGATCAATGGCCAGATGTGTATCAGAGGGGGTGGTTAGGTGGCGCAGTGGATAGAGTACTTGCCCTGGATTCAGGAGGACCTGAATTCAAATCTGGCCTCAGACACTTAATAATTACCTAGTTGTGTGGCCTTGGGCAAGTCATTTAACCCCATTGCCTTGCCAAAAAAAAAAAAATGTGAATCAGGATGACTGGAGATGGCCCCAGATGTGAGACAGTCAGGGCTAAGTGTCTTACCCAAGGTCTCAGAGTTAGTTAAAAAAAAAGCATCTGAAGCCAAATTTTTAACTCAGGTCCCCCTGACTCAGGGACCATGCTCTATCCACTGCACCACCAGGCCACCCCATCAGGCTCAGCTAGACAATTTACAAATGTTACCTCATTTGATCTTCACCACAATTTTATAGTTGAGGAATTCGAGGCAAAAAGGATTTAAGTGACTTGCCCAGGATCGCCCAGCTAGTGTCTTAAGACTGGTTTTGAACTTGGGTCTTCTTAATTCCAAGTCCAGTGCTCTAAACAAAGTGAATCCTAAGTTATCTCAAATCTAAGCCTTCAACCACAGGACAATCCTTCCCTGCCTTAAACTTGATTTTTTTTAATCCAAAGGCAAATCTTTACATTTAAACGGATTAAATATTTCTTTACTAGATTTAGACTATGATTCTATAACCCAAAATAATCTCCCATCTAGACAAAAGTATCCTGATTTAGTTCTTCTTCCTAGTTTTATGCTATCTGCAACTTGAGGATGACACAGAGAGAACCTAAGTGGTTTTCCTCTTCTCCTTCTTCCATATCTCCCTTGGAAATAGGCAAGAAACCTGAAAAGGACAGCACTGGTAGCAGCAAGGACCAGAGATACAAACCACAGGCTAGATGGCAAGAATGGACTACGGACCAGAATCCGCAAGCAGATTTTAGCCTGGTGAATCAGTCACCATTAAGTGGAAGAAGGATATCTGGGGAACTAAAAACAAATCTTCCAGGCGAAAACACCATCAAAAGCTGTAAGTTGTTTGGACAATGAAAGCATGTAAATTGTTTGCTTGTTAGATACAGCTTCCACAAACACAAAAACAGATCACAGGACATGGGGAATTTAGAGGATCACAGTTTTAGAACTTGGAGGGACACCTCCAAGGTCAATTAGCCCAACTCCCCTATTTCAAGAAAAGGTCATTTAAAAGGAGGGACAGGGAAGGAAAATGATTTGACTATGATCCCATAACAAGTAGCCCAGCCAGAATTTGAATCCAAATTTTCTGACTGCCACTTCCTAGAAGTTCGGTCTTCAAACCTTCACCAAATGGGAAAATGTTGCAGGATGCTGGACAAAAAGCACCAGCATTGCCAACAGCCAAGGGATTCTGTAAACACTCAATCTCTGCAAAAAAGGAGCTCGAGCCACCCGCTGAAGACACTGTGTCCTGGGTGGAAGGAAGAAAACAAGTGGGGCTCCATTTCAGTCACATAACCCACATGGCCAACATAACTCTTTAGGGACATTTGTCATGGCAGCATGCCGAGAGAGTGAGTGACAAAGCTGGGACTCAAAGCTAGATCTCCCTATTGCGGCATCCCAGCACTTTGCTCTGGGTCAGAGATGAGAGCAATTATCTCTCCATACTTTAAGGGTCTGTGATTTCACTGGTGTGGGTAGAGTTGTCACTGGCAGAAATCATCACCCCTTGATACTATAGGAAACAGTCTTGGGTTCTTCAGCCAAAATCATTATCACGCAATGGTCAAAGGTCTGATTAGTGGACCTCTTAGCCTTTTCAGCTTGGTGGGGGGCCTGTAAATGGTCAGTTTACCCCCACAACACAATGAGATGACTTGTGGGGGGGCAGAACAACTATTACTAAAGACCCCAGAATTCCACCATAAGAGCTCAGAGGCCCCAGCAATCACCTCATCCACCCTCTTTATCTTACAGAGGAGCAAACCAACAAACAGAAGTTAAAATAGCAGAGCTGAAATGTGAATCAATGCTCATCCTCTCCCCATTGCCCCCGTGTGTCCTGGCCCACTGGAAAGACTTACCTCAATGAAGGTGTTCAAGGTGGCATTGGTAGGGTTGTGAGTGATGAGGAACCGCATGTTCTTGTAGCAGACCTCGACAGGGGCTGGCCGGTTCATCCGAGCCATGGTGTGGCCTCTTGTGGTAGCAGGAAGGTAGGAAAGGGGCCAGGGAGGGGAAGACCAGAGGAGCAATCAGGGATGGGGAGGTACACAAAGGGACCAGGGCTCCTGTCAGATCCCTACCTCCACCAAAAAAATAAAAATTAAAATAAAATAAAACACCCAGATGAGAAAAATAGAGCCCTGTGCTTTGTGAGGAGGGTGAGGGGGGCAGGGGAAGAGTTAAAAATCAACACCCCTCAAAACCAACACAAATGTTGTGCAAATGTTATCGGCTTCTGGGAACGTGTTAAATGTTCTACTTTGAAGAACAAGGGTTCTACTCTGTTAAAAAGGAAAAAAAAAATCACCAAAAAGCCTGACTCTTAAAAAAAAAAACACTCGTTCCCCCCAACCCCCCCAAAAAGCCCTCCTATAAATGAAACAAGCAGGCCAAGACTCCTGAACTTGAAGCCCAAAACTTATATGGGGTAGGATGGGAAGGGAAGAACCCCAAGGACAAAGACCATAGATCCTGCTGTTCTGTGAGCCCCTGTCTGGGCAGTGGGACGCAACTGTACTCAGCCCGGTCGGTCCAGCAGCAGGCAGATGCTCAAGGAGCCTCCTTTCCTTCAGCCTCCCCTCTCACTCTTGGGGTGGGTAACCAAAAGAACAGAGGGATCCAAGTTAAAAAAAAAAAAAAACAAAAAAAACAAACAAAAAAAACTCAAGGAACAGAAACAACGTAAAACTGAACTCGACTGGGGAGAGAAGGCCTCTGTAGATACTGAAAAGTTCGGGGCAGTGATGGCGTCCTGGGTCACGTTACCCCATCGGGGTACGGGGAGTCCTTGGGAGCAGCAGGGGGCTCAGGCAGCAGGGACAGCCACGGGCGGAAGCCGGGCGTTGGGAGCCATTCGCAGGAGCCTTGAATGGTGACAGCCGGGCGCGGGCGCCTCCTCACCGGCGGCCGCGATGTTGCGCGTGGCAGTATTCAAAGCTGCTCCCCACAGGCGTCTCCATAAATCCCAGGCTGTTCAGAGGCCAGTAACTTCTGGGAAAAGAGGGAGGCAAAAAAATTTTTAATCCATTATTTTGATATCACCTTGCCATCAACTCCTACTCTGAGATAATTAACCAGTGCAGGTGACCATGTGTACTCTGAGCTGTAGCTATGGCAGCAAGGATGACAGGGCACTGAACCATCCTCATTCTCTTGCCAGGGAATCTCCTAAGGTCCTAGAACATGGAACTGCAAGAGAGTGGCCGTAAAATTAGGACTCCGTCAGAAATCTGAGGGGAGGACTCCTACAGCTAACTGACCCACAGAGGAATCAAACTGGCAATGCTGGTTTTAAATGCCACAACCACTGAGGACACGGCCAAGATGCCCTCATTCAGAATCTTGGGAGAACTAGAGGGCATCTCAGAACATAGAACCGAGGATGTCAGAGCCATGAGAGAACTAAAGAGACAACAAGGCCACTGCCTTCATTTTTACAGATGAGAAAACTAGCTGTCCCCAAGTCATCCAGTCAAGTAGGGGAAGAAATAGAACTAAAACCCAGAGATCTTGATGACAGCACTCAAGTGTTTCTCTTACTATACCAGGCTGCCTCATTAAAGATTCAAGAGACATGGGTTCTAAGTCTGGCTACTACAAACACAGTGTTGGCTTGTTCCAGTCATATCCGACCCCATGTGACCCCTTTTGGGGTTTTCTTGGCATAGATACGAGGAAACTGAGGCAAGGTCATCTGACTTGTCTATGGTCACACAGCAAGTAAATGTCTAAGGGTCAGATTTGAAGTCAGGGCTCTATCGACAGGTCCACATTAATTGCCCACATGTCCACTCAGGGCCTCAGTGTGTCCATCTGTAAAATAATGCTAATGAGAGGCTGTGGTATAATGAGAAAGCCCATGACTTGGATTTCAAAGGACCTGGCTTCAGATCTTTTTTTTTTAAGGTTTTTGCAAGGCAATAATGTTAAGTGGCTTGCCCAAGGCCACACAGCTAGGTAATTATTAAGTGTCTGAGGCTGGATTTGAACTCAGAGACTCCTGACTCCGGGGCAAGTGCTCTATCCACTGTGCCACCTAGCCGTCCCTGGCTTCAAATCTTGACTCAGTCCCTTATTGCCTGGGTGATTTTGGCAAAAGAAGGGCATTAGACTAGATGCTCTCCAAGGTCACTTCTAGATTTAGTTCCCAGGATCCTCAGATCCCTGTCCGGCCTGCCACCGTTGCAAAAATCTCTAGGAAAGAGCCAATGAGATAGAAGTGTTTTGGAACACGGTGCCACTGGCAGACAGGGGTCTCCGCCTTATTCTGACCAGGAAGCAGTGATCTTTCCAGCACTGTGAGGAAGGAGGTCATGGGGTGACCTATGTCCCGAAGCCATCAGAGCTAGGGAGGGCCCCGGCTGGGGTTTCTTAGCCACATTTTCCGGTGTTACAGTGTCGGCTGACCCAGGAAGGTCAGGGTAGAACAGTCAAGAAGGAAGGATATGACGCTGTGGGGCAGCTGTCAGAGACACCTTCCCACATCCCCACCCCTCCCCCAGAAAAAAGATAAGGGGGGGGAGGCTACTGCCAAACTCTTCTGGCTCTGGTCTCCTGCCCAATTTGGGGCTCACAGATCATCAAAGATGGAAGGGATCTTAGTGTCAAGGTCGCCGCCCCCACACGGCACTGGGGAAACCCCCCCCCCACCTTCCAGGGCCTGAGCTAAGAAAAGAGAAACAGAAGTTGTGGGTAGGGAAGACAACTGCAGAGACCTAACCTCTGTGTGTTTATGTGTGTGCTGTGTGCACACAGGGAGTGGAAGTGAGAATAGTATATACACGGGCGTGTTGGTCTAGAGGGCAGGGAGAGCACCGTAAATATGGAGGTGACTGGATGAGAGTACTTGTTTTGGGGCACAGACACACGTGTATGAATTTGTGCATGACACAATCAGTGTCTACCCAACTACCTTTGCATTACATGCACGAGAGAGACAATAAGGGCAAAAATATCTGCATGTGTATGGAGGGGGGCATCCATGTATGATCTATGTGAGTGGGCCTGTATGTGTGTTAATGCTAGTGAATAAAGCACCAACCTTGGGAGTCAAGAGGACTCTCACTAGACATGAGACCTTGGGCAAGTCACTTAAGCCTGACTGCTTCAAAGACAGGGTCATCTCTGGCCAATGGACCCAGATGGCCCTGGAGGAGAGAGGTTGGTGACTTAGCACAGCCCCTCCCTCAAATCCAATTCATGTGCTTGTCATGGCCTCACGTCCCTGATGTCCTGATCACCTTCAAGAACAAAGGAAAACATCATCATCTTCAAATGTGGGTTCTAAACCTGTACATATATGAGCACATGCTTATATGGGTGGACCTATGAGAACACAGAGTCTAAAAAGTTATCTCCTCCATTACGTATGTTCCATGAGAGCAGGGAATGTGCTGTTTGGTTAGTTCCTGGCACAGCAGGTACTTAATAAATGTTTGTTGAGAATAAAATGAGCAAAGGCACGATTTCTGGAATATAGTAGGTGCTTAATAAAATGCGTATTGATGGTGAAGGCTTGCTGAATGTAAACTGGTCTAGCACAATTCCTGGCACAAAGCAGCTTAATAAATGCTTGCTGCAAGGAGATAACCAACTCAGTGGGAGGGTAAGTGGGGATATACACGCATGCATGCTCATTTAGTTGTGTCTGAAATGACAAATACAGGAGCTACAGAGGAGGGTGCTTTTGAACACACATGTGCAAGAGAGTGTGTGTGTGTGTGTGTGTGTGTGTGTGTGTGTGTGTGTGTGTGAGACAGACAGAAAGAGACAGAGACAGAGAATGGCAGTCCCTCATGGATAGCCCTGTTGCCTCCTGGTGGCAGAAAAGGAGATAGAAAGGCAGGAAAAGGCAGGACCCCAGGCCCAACTCCCCCCCCAGTGAGACCCCCAAAGGACCTGAGCTTCTCCTCAGGAAAGAGGCCAGGCAGGGACCTGGCCCAATGCCTAGACATAGGGAAACAGCTCCTTTCTGAATGAGAATCATCAAAAGGGAAGTCAGTGATTGGCAGGAAGAAGCTGGTAAAGGAAAAGAAGTCCTAATTTGAAACTCTCTCTCACCCCCTTGGCATCTAAGGAACAACAAATATTCACACAAACTTGTTTCTGTCTTGTGGTCCATTGTTCAGCACAGTGTCTGGCACCAAAAAAAAAAAAAGGCTCTTAATAAATGTTTGCTCTACTGCACTCCTGAGACAACAAGGTGGCACAGAGCACCAGACCTGGAGTCAGGAAGACCTGAGTTCATGTACCACCTGTCTGACCCTAGGTATTTTAATCCTATCTGCCTCAGTTTCCTCCTCTGTAAAATGAGTTAGAAAAGGATAAAGCAAAGTACTCTAGGATCTTTGCTAAGAAAACCCCAAATGGGGTCCAACGAGTTAGACATGACTGAAACAAGTGAACAACAGTAAAAACAACCAACCATATTCCTAGAATTACATGAAGCAAGATAGTATGAAAGAAACATGAGGAACCTTGGAAAACTAGTATGACTTTGGACCAATTTATTTTTCTATAAAGAAGACAGAATTAGAAGAATGAATAAAAGAATGAAAAAGCATGCATTTAATATTTATTATGTACCAAGCACTCTGATGTTTGCCAGGACAGTTCCTGCCTTCAAGTAAACCATATTCCAATGCCAAAAGTATATATGGATAATATTAATAATCATAATAACACCCATGGGGGGGGGCAGTGGATAGAGTACCGGCCCTGGAGTTGGGAGGACCTGATTTAAATCTGGTCTCTTAATAATTGCCTAGCTGTGTGACCTAGGGCAAATCACTTATTGCTTAAATAAATAAAATTTAAAAAATAAAAAATAATAACACTTAACACACATAGGACTCATTGAGGCTTGCAAAACACTTTAGATAGGTTATCTAATCAAAGCCTCACAATAACCCTGTGAGGCTCGTTTCTGATGTGAAGACTTAAGTTCAGAGAAGTTACATGACTTGCTCAGGGCTACCCAGCTAGAGATTGTCTGAGACAGAATTCTGCATGTTTTCCTGTCTGGGGGTATCCACTGTGCCACCTGAAAGGAATGGCCAAGGAGGGGCCCTTTGGTCACAAAAGTCAATGAGTAGATTACTGAATCTAAAGGAGGTGAAGATTGGCACGTCCCATCCAGGAACAATGACAGAGTTGATATGATCATGGTCCTTGATCCAGAGCTAGAGAGCTAGAGGAGGTGAAGAAAAAGGGAGCAAAAGAGGAGGTAAAAAAGCTAAAAACTAGAGTAAAGTGAAGCCCAACTGGGGCTTTCCTAGCAGCACCTATCAGGAGTGGGGAAGCCCCTTGGGGTAGAAGTTCTTCCAGGGCCCCTACCTCTACTCTCCTGACATTCTGGGAGTGTCTACTTTTTCCAATCTCTCTTCCTTTATCATAATATTTCTGAGCTGGAGCTGGAGCTCAACCTTTCATTTTACATTTTATTTCCCTGGTGGAGGTCAAATGGCTGGCCTGAGGTCACTAAGCAGTAAATGAAGGAAATAAAGTACATAAAGTAAATAAAGTCCCCAGCTCTTCCAACTACTCCTCACTTCCCATTAGCCTCCTTTCAGAGCAGTGTTTCAGAGTTCTCAACCTGGCATCTGCAGACTCCCAAGGAGTTACAGGAAATTTGTCAAAGGAACAAGTAGCAGATGAAATAATCCATAAACTCCAAACTGATCTTAATCGATAGTTACAAAATCTGATGTGCACTCCAGGGAGAAGAAAACCTTAACTAATCTTTTTAATCTATTTCTTTCTTACACAAGTAAGCCCTAAAGGTGATTTTCTTTCATATTGAAGGTGTAGGGAAAAGACTTGTTGAAAAGCCAGGGAGTTCTAGGATCTGAAATTGGTTTGGGAAGCCCTTCCTCAGAAAAACAAAAACTTTAGAACTACACCTCTATCTCTGAAGTCACAAAGTTCGCACAGTCCCTGACACCCTCAGATCTCTTTCCACCTGGGGCAAAAGGGAGGAGAGGTAGAGAAGTAGAAAGGAAAGCTCTGGATGTCTACTGGCAAACCCACTTTTAGTAGTCAGGATAAGGATGAAGGCTGGAAAAGGGGATGGTCCAGAGGGAACCGACTGCGAAGTGAGAACAGAAAGGGAGGCTTCATGGAGGATGGAGTGAGAACAGAGTCTGGGAGAGGAGAGTGGGACCCTCAAAGCCGGGAGAGGAAAGTGGGACCCTCAAAGCCGGGAGAGGAAAGTGGGACCCTCAAAGCCGGGAGAGGAAAGTGGGACCCTCAAAGCCGGGAGAGGAGAGTGGGACCCACAAAGCCGGGAGAGGAGAGTGGGACCCGCAAAGCCGGGAGAGGAGAGTGGGACCCGCAAAGCCGGGAGAGGAGAGTGGGACCCGCAAAGCCGGGAGAGGAGAGTGGGACCCTCAAAGCCGGGAGAGGAAAGTGGGACCCGCAAAGCCGGGAGAGGAAAGTGGGACCCGCAAAGCCGGGAGAGGAAAGTGGGACCCGCAAAGCCGGGAGAGGAAAGTGGGACCCGCAAAGCCGGGAGAGGAAAGTGGGACCCGCAAAGCCGGGAGAGGAAAGTGGGACCATCAAAGCCGGGAGAGGAAAGTGGGACCCACAAAGCCGGGAGAGGAAAGTGGGACCCACAAAGCCGGGAGAGGAAAGTGGGACCCTCAAAGCCGGGAGAGGAAAGTGGGACCGTCAAAGCCGGGAGAGGAAAGTGGGACCCTCAAAGCTGGGAGAGGAGAGTGGGACCCTCAAAGCCAGGAAAGTGGGACCGTCAAAGCCAGGAGAGGAGAGTGGGACCCACAAAGCTGGGAGAGGAGAGTGGGACCCACAAAGCCAGGAAAGTGGGACCGTCAAAGCCAGGAGAGGAGAGTGGGACCCACAAAGCCGGGAGAGGAGAGTGGGACCCACAAAGCCGGGAGAGGAGAGTGGGACGCACAAAGCCGGGAGGTTTTCGCTGCGGCTCGCGGACGCTGGCTCAGGGCTCGGAGCCACAGCCAGAAGGGCCCTGGGGCAGGGTGGGATTAGTGCCCGCCCCCCCCCCCATCTCCCAAGCAGCGTGGTGTCTTCAGATCCCTCCCAGAGGAGCACACCGCGTGCAGGCACGCACAGAGACACACACCTCCATGTACACATGTGCACCACGCAGGCACGCAACTCCATGTACACATGTACACCAGACACGCACGCACAACTCCATGTACACACGTACGCCACACCGACACACACAACTCCATGTACACCAGAGACACACACACGCACAACTCCATGTAGACATGTACGCCACACAGACAACTCCATGTAGACACGTACGCCACACAGACACGCACAACTCCATGTAGACATGTACGCCACACAGACAAGCACAACTCCATGTACAGCACACACGCAGACACACACGCACAACTCCAGTAGACATGTACACAGCGGCAGCTTCATGAAGATGCACATACACAGCCCCTCACACCTTCCTCTCCCCTGCAGCCAGACCCCCGGCCCCACCTCTCGGGGGCGCACGCGCGCACACACACTCACACGCGCACACGCGCGGCCCCTCCCGGGCGCCCCCCCCCCGCAGCCTCTCCCCCCTCGCCGCACACGCCCGCCCCGGGGGGCCCCGCACTTGCCCCGTCCCCCCGGTCCCCCCGGGTCCCCCCGGGTCCCCCGGCTCCCGGCCCGAGGCCGCCGCCGCGCCCCTCGGCGGCCCCCGGCGCACGCGGCCGGGCCCGGGGCTCGCAAGTTGCTCCCGGCCGGCCCGGGGCCGCCTCGCAACTTGCCCACGCCGCGGGCACAATGACACGCACACGTGTGGCGGCGCGCACGCGCACACGCACTCGCACGCGCACTCACACTCGGCGCAGGAAGCTTCCCCAACACAAAGGAGCCGTCCCCACCCCCCTCCCGGGCAGAGGCGCCCCGGGCCGGGCCCGGACCCGGAGGTCCCCGCGGCCCCGCTCCCCACGCGCGGGGGGCTCACCTCGGGGTCCCGGCCGCGGGGGCCGCGCCGCGCCGCGCCGCTCGGGGCTGAGCCGGGCCGGGGCCGCGCCGCGCCGCGCCGGCCTGGGCTGGGCTGTGTGGGGCTGCACGGCGCGCGGCTGACCTTAATACGGCCGCCGGGAACCAGTCCGGGGCTGCCCTGCCGGGCACATGACGCTGCCAGGCCCGGAGAGGCGGCAGCGCCGGGCGGACACGCACGCTCGGCCCACACCGCGCCACACACTCACCTCTCCGGCTCACGGGGCCCCCGAGGCATTTCCCAGGCCGGCCCGGGGGGAGGGGCCAACGGGGCCGGGATCGGGGAAGGGGGCGGGCCCTCGCAGGCAGGGAGCTGGGCCGGGGCCAGGGCCGGGCCGGGCCCGGGGGCGGGGAGAGGCGGGGAGAGGGCAGGGGGCCGGGAGAGAGAGGGAAGGTGGGCGAAGAGGAGGGGGTGGGAGGAGAAAAAGAACAAAAGAAAGAAAAAAGGGAGAGAGAGAGAGAGAGAGAGAGAGAGAGCCAGGACCTGGAGAGGGCTTTAGCTAAAGGAGAAGCCACTTCTTAGCGGCACGCGAAGACTCCGCCACGGCAGCCCGGGTCTTACAAGGTTTCATTCTACCCGAAGGAAGGGGCCCGAGAGCCCACCTAGTTCAGCCCCCTCATTTCACAGATAAATGAACACCCTCCTCCCAGAAGGGAAGTGGGCTGGCAAAAGTTTGCAGTCTTGGAGGGCTTCTCTGTTTGAAGCCAACCCTTCTTCCCTTTACCAAACCTACCGAGAGAGGGAGAGAGAGGCAGAGAGAGAGAGAAACAGAGAGAGAGAGGAACAAGGAAGAGAAGTGGGGGGAGACAAGAAAAGAGAGGTCACAGTGAGGTTGAAGGGGACAAACTGAGGGGGAAATGGGGGTAGAGAACTCCCAGGCAGATCAAATGAGAGAGAGAGAGAGTGTGTGTCAGAGGCAGAGACAGCACGAGAACATCTGAGTAGTCCAGGGGTCCTCCGCCTGCCCACCCAAAGAAGGCTCATCCCACAGCCTGTCTGGAATGCCCTGGGGTCCCCCACCACCACCAAGATCCCTCCATACCATAGAGCTGGAAAGGCTGGGATGGGCTTTTTCTTGTCCCAGGTCAAGGACTCCAGGAATTCAGGGTTAATGGTCTCCATCTCTTCCAGGCCCCAGAGGGCACAAGCACAGGGACAGCTTTGCCTTACACATCCTATTTTGTTCAAATCTAACAACTAAGGGCTTGACCCTCCTAGTCATCACAAGGGCTGTGCCTTCTATCCCAGAAGCCACTCAGGTTGATGTGGAAGCTGGGGTACAGTGGGAACAGGAATAATAAAGACAGAAATTCCAGGAAGACCCCTGCTCCCGTCTCCATGACACCTGACACATTTTCACAACATTCCCCTACACTGCTACCAACACAACTGGAATCACTCCTTCATTTACAAAATGACAGACATTTTAGAGTGTCTGGCATATGATCCATGCCATAGGAGCCAGCTACACCGTTCAGATACTATGAAATACCAGGCTTCAAGGAACCAGCCATCGAGAAGAGACATAAACTACAAACCCATATAACCATAATAAACAGTATCATGTGTTAGAGAGGTATAAAATGCAGTGGTACAACAGTACAAAGGTACAATTGTAGCTTCAATCCACTTCATCTACATAGGTCACTTCTCCAGGGAATCAGATTCCTCACTTCTTAATGAGTTAATAATAATTCAGCGCTGTTTGTTCCCTGGTATAGAAGAGGAATGCTGGTTATAACAACAACAACAATAATAATAATAGTAACCACATGTATATGAGTTCTTTAAGGACAGCTAGATAGCACAATACATAGAAAACTCAGGAGTGGAATCTGGAAGACCCAAGTTCAAATCCAACCCCTGACACTTGGACTCGCTTCATGATCCTGGGCAAGGTATTTAACTCTGTCTGCCTCCATTTCCTCTTCTGTAAAATGAATTGGAGAAGAAAGTGGCAAAATTACTCTGGTATCCTGCCAAGAAAACCCCAAATGGGACCAGAAAGAGTCAGGCACAACTAAAATGACCAAACAACAATATAGCTCTTTGAGGTTGGCAAAGCCCTTTATATAGGTTATCTTACTTGAATAACCTATATAAGATAAGAGTTATTGTTGTCCCCAATTTGCAGATGAGGAAGCTGATACTAAGAGACATTAAAGGACTTGTTCAAAGTCACTGACTAAATAAATATCTGAGGAAGGATCTGAATTTAGGCCTTCTGGATTCCCAAGTCTGCACTCTACATATTTTACCATCTAGCTTTAGCTACTCTATACTCCACCCCCCACCCTCAATCACAGGTCATTCAGTCTCTGCTAGAAGTCCTCTGGGGGCCAAGCAAGGCATCCCACTTTTGACCACCTCAATTGTTGGAGAGTATCATTTTGGGGGTTTTCTCCTATCAATAAGGAAATCTGCCATTTTGCAACTTCCACCTGCAGATCCTAGTTCTACCTTCTAGGGTCAAAAGGAATCCGTTAATCACTCTTTCATATATCAGCTCTTTAAACAAGCCCTCCTCAGATATCTAATTCTGGTACAGAGGTGACCCTGGATTTCTGAAGACTATAGTCACTAAAACACCAACCCTAACTCTCTGTGAAACCCCCATTTTCTCATCTGTAATCATATGGAATCATAAATTCTACTACCTAAGTTTAAGACACCTTGGAAATGAAAAGAGCAGAAATAGGAATAACTATTAACACCAAGTTAGAAAGGTGCTGGTTTAGCCACTGACTATGAGCACCAGTCTAAATAAGGATAAAAGGTCTGTCCCCAAAAGATGCCCAATGTTCTGAAGCTGCCCAGGTAAGGAAGGCCTGGGGTGAGTACCTACATCCATGAAGCCACAGATGCTTTGTTGCAGTGAAGTGTTAAGAATCCAAGGCCTTCAAGAGCTACCCCTCCAGATGGGAACACCTTCCCCTGCCCCGTGACCCTCTCAAAATAGACCTTTAAGCCTATAAGTAAACTGAAACCTGAGGAGGGCTAAGCTCCAGAGCTTTGTTTATTCCCCCTGTCCTCCCTTAACTGGCTCCTCCTCCTTCCCAACCAGCAGCAAGCAGTGGGACATTCACCCCTCATTCTTCCCCAGTTAGACCATTAACCTAGAAGATAGCTTCCTAGACCTCCTAAGTAGCCACACCCCTGACCTCCCCCAAGAGGCAGCTGAAGAGCCACAGAGAACTGGGGCTCCTCAGAAGTGCTGAGTATAAGAGTGATCCTCTCTTTTCTCATCTAATACCCCAACCTCTCTGCAAAGACAATCTTCTCTAAACAGATACTTCTCTTCTCGAGGTAATGGTAGGAAGGAAAGAGGGAGAGGAAGGAAGGAAGGGAGGGAGGTAGGAAGAAAGAGAAGGGAAGGAGAGAATGGAGGAAGTGGGGAAAAGAAAAGGAAGGAAATGAGGAAGGATGGAGGAAGGGAAAGAGGAAAGAAAAGAAGGAGGAAGGGAGGATTTAGGGGAAAACATACCCTTAGTTCGGAAACTCCCGATCCCATTACCCCTAGCTTTCTCACCTATCATCTCAGCTCAGTACTTTAAGCAAATAGCTTGGTCTTTCCTCCTACTCCAACAGAAACTTCAAGCAGTTTTTGTTTCTTCTAAAGCAGGCAGGGATTCTTAAACCTTTATGTATGTCTTGGACCCCTTTAGTGTCTATAGAAGCCAAAAGATCCCTTCTCTGAATAATTTTTTTTTAAAAGCATATAATAAAATACAATAGATGACAAGAGAAAACAATTATATTGAAATAGTGTTTGTTTGTTTTTTTATTTATTTAAAGCACACACTGAGAGATCCCAGGTTAAGACCCCATGTATTTTGCTGTGGAAAAGAAGATCGAAATGGAACATCAAGCTTCAAACTCCCTTTCTACTTAATCCCATCCTTTTTGGTTCACAAAATGGTGTTCCTTTCTACAAGAGACCTAAAAAGTGGTTATCTAGCCTTCTCTTGCAGACCTCTAGTAAGAGGAAACCCATGACTTGAGAAAATTTAATTCACTCCTTTAGCAAATCCCTCTCTGCAGCCCTCAACCCGGTTCTGCTACTCCCTGGGTATAAGCAGGACAAAAATACTGTCTTGTAAACCCAAGGATTTGGGCCTGAATCCTCATCTGCTATTTATCAACAGGATGACTGTGGGCAAGTCACATTGGTAGGACTCAATTTCTTCATCCATAAAATGAAGAGTTGGGTTCTGAAATCCCTTCTGGTCCTAGATCTATGATTCTATCTATAATATCCCCACAACCCCCTTCTACTAAACAATAGCCCTTCAAATACTTTAAAATGTCTAGCCTTATGGCTAAACATTCTTAATTCCATTCATCATCTTGCTATCTAACATTATCTCAAGGCCCTTGATGATCTCCAGTTAATTAATATCCTTCTTAAATGTGGTACCTAGAACTGAATATGATACTGAACATGGCAGAAGACAGTAGAAATATCACCTCTCTCATTATAGTCATTTAACAAAGTCAAGATATTCTAAAGAAAGTTGAAATTCTCACTAGCTCTTGACTGCCAAGTCACTCAAGTGACTCATATTAAAAATGTGGTTCACTAAGACCCGGAGCTCTCTTGCAGATAAGGTCATCTCAAGAGGCCTGCCTCATCTTGCTTTTGTGATGGTAATTTTCTGAATCTCAGTGCAGTTCAGCTCCTTAGAGCAATCAAGATCTTAGAGATGTTCCAGCCAAATCCCCTTATTTGACTAAGGAGGTAACCAAATCTCAGGGAGGCAAAGAGGAGTGATTACTCTAGGGTCACACAGGTTCAGATTCTTGATGATTTTCCCTACTTCTTATTGAGTCCAGAATCTGAGCTCTCAGACACTATCTCAGTATTATGTGGTATCTTCGAGAGTGGTGGTTCTCAAACTTTTTAGTCTCAAGTCACCTTTAAACTCAAAAAACTTCCCCCAAAGAGTTTTCTGTGAGTTATAGTTATTAATATTTACCTAATTAGAAATTATGTGATGAGGGAGGAGATGATGAGGGAGGAGAAAGAGGAGGATGAGGAAAAGAAGGAAGAGGAAGAAGGAGGAAGGAGGAGGAAGGAGGAGGAAGGAGGAAGAAGAAAGAAGAAAAAGAAAGTTTTGAATTCATATCTTCCTAAAAGAGTATCAGGGATGCCCCAGGATTCTGAAGACCACTACAACAGCTATTCTAGAATATCTGAGAATGGGAAGGAACATCAGGGGACATCTACTCTAACCCAAACTGGAACAGGTCTCCCCTCTACTCCACACCACAAAAGTGTCCACCTCTAGAACTACTTGAAAAACTCCCAAGTTGGAGAAACCTTCTATTTCCCAATTTTGCCTACTCTTCCATGTCTCCAATTCAGCCAAGATATGCCTCTGGAACCTTTCTACTCATTGCTCCTGGTAGTCAGGGAGGGTTTTTTGGAAGAAGTAGAAACTTGAGTGGAGCTTGGAAGGATCAATGAGCCGAGGAGAGGTAGAAAGAACACTTTTCTAAACTGAGGAGGGGATTAGAGAGGATGGGGAGAGAAATGAGAAGCTAAAGGAAAGGTGCCAAGTCAAAGATGAACCTGACAAGTGAGAAGAATTGCAAAAGGCAAAGAAAATAATCTCAAGAATGACTCCCAGGGGGTGTACTGATATCCAGGAAAGTTAGAAGAGAAGTCAAAGGCAAAGACCTACTTTGCACAGCTTCATTAGAAGGAAGTTGTCTAACTCAATGGTGAATTTGAAGATTGGATATCCACAATAGAACTTAATTTCTCAGATAAAGAACATCTTCTTCCCTAATCCCAACCTCTTAAGTAGTGTAAAGAGGGGAGAAGAAAACTAATTGTATTTCCCATGATCTTAAAAATCAGAATTCAACCCAAAACACAGGTCATTTCCCATCGCCCAGGTCAGAAAAATCAATCCTTTCTTTCTTGTCCTTCAAGACCCAACTCTGGGGCTATCTCCTAAATCAAGCCTTCCTTGCCAGATAACCCAAGAAACAGCAATATAGATAGATGGTGACCCCAACATCTTATTGCAGCTTGAAACTTCAATGGCATAAAATGTTAGTAAGACTTTGAGGCCACCCCACATAGGAGATTCTGGGCTGGAATAGAACGTCCAACACATTTGGGGTCCTTTTGGGCAATTCACTTAATTGCTCTGGGTCTCTGTTTCCTTCTCTCTAAACTGGGGAAGAACACTAGGTGGTTTCTAGCTCTTAAAATCTATCATCCTAAGATGTAAAAGAGACTTTCTGATTTCTCATAGGTTTTATATGGTTCACCTTTTACCCTCAGGATTCCTGGTTGCCTTCAAAGTTTGCTTCAAGTACTATTATCAAAATGAGACTTTTCCTGATCCTCCTAATTACTAGTGTCATTCCCCTTTCCCCTTGTCTATACACAAGATATGATCTTGTAAATATACCTTGTCTACATGTATATGGGATGCCCCCCCCATCCTTCAGTCCTATGAAATAATAAGTTCCTGGTGGGGTTTACATGACCTTTTGAGTCTGTCTTTGAATCCCCAGAGCCTAACACAGAGTGATGGTTTAAAAAAATTCTTGTGAACTGATTTGTACCAAAATCATTTATGTGGACTCCAAACCCACTAAGACTCCTTTAGGATAGGGAGAGTTTTTATCAAAACCAAGGACTGTGTCTAGACTGCTAAGCAAACAAGTGGTGCTTAATATATGCTTCCAAAAACTAACATAGTGTCCAGTATATGTCAAATTCCTAATAACTACTATTGGGTTGCAGGGATTTGCATTTTGGTCCTAGTGAAGAATGGAATGAAGATGGTCAGCATTTAAATAAAGAAGTAATCTGATCAGGAACAACAACCTACTCAGCCTTGAACAAAATAATATCAGCTGGTGGATGACAGGCTAAGCACCACCCACAAACCTCAATGAGGGCAAACCTTATAAAGGGAGAAGGAAGGGCTTCTCATTTCCTTTTTTTTTTAATAACAGGATTACTAAACTGATAATAGGAATGATGTGGATCTAAACATATTTGGATTTCATAAGGCAACTGACAAAATCTCTGAGCATATACACCCTTGTGAAGAAGTGGAGATATGGATCAGATGACAGCATAGTTAGCATGTTTCTAGAACCATTTATATAATGAACTAAAGAGTAGTATTAATGGAACATTGAGGGACCATTAAGTCATTAGTGGAGTGCCCAAAGGCTCTTGTCCTTCCTTCTGTTCAATAGTTAAGGATCACAGAAGCTCAGAACTAGAAAGACTTTCAGAAAAACAGGAATCTTTTCTAAAATATTTCAGACAAAGATCATTCAGTCATTACCTGAAGTTCTCCAGGAGCATACCAACAATTTCCTAAAGCAGCCCCTTCCACTTTTGAACAGATCTAATTGTTAGGAAATCTTTCCTTATATCCAAAAGAAATCTACAACTTTAAAAAGAAATCAGACTTAGAAGAGGAAGGCATAAACATCACATAGGATTAAACTGCCAATAAATCCTGATGATCCCAGCACAAGGCGGATGAAAGCTGAGGCCACTGGAAATAGTTAAGAATGCAAAAACAAACTCTGGTCTGAATCCAATGTAGTAGGGAAGGAGAAATGTGTAAAGTCCTATGCTGGGGTCTACAATATCGCTGCACAAATATGGAAATGAAGAAAGGTGTTGCTAGGAAATAGAAAAAGATCTGAGGATCTGGTGGGTTTCAAGTATAAACAGGCAACAGTATGTCTGAGCAGCCCAAAAATCTAATATGGCATCAGGTCACATTAATCAAGCTTTTATTAAGTGTCTCCTATATGCTAGGAACTGTAAAACTCACTGGTGAATCAAATACAAGAAATAAAATAAAGAATTTATATGGGTGACAAATATTTAGTAAGCATTGATAGTGTAAAGATATAGATATATACAAATCCAAGCCAGGGAACTAACTACAAGGTAGTTTGGAAGGCTAGAGTCCAGAAAAATGAAGCTGACATTTCTACAGCGATGGGCCCTTGTCACAGTACATCTGGGGGATCATATTCTATTCTGGATGCCACATTTAGGACACTGATACACTGAAATGTGTCCAGAGCAGGGTGAGCAGGATGGTGAGAGGACTAGCGATCATACCATATGGGGATTGACAGGAGGAACTGGTGTTGTTTAGCCTGAAGAAGTAAAGATTTAGGTGATGGAGTCCATGCCAGGAGAGCTGGTTTCAATTATCTGAAGAGCTATCTGGGGAAGAGGAATTAGCTGCCTTCTGCTTTGGTGTAAGAGGGCAGAACTAGGAGCAATCTGAGGAAGTTCAAAAAAGGAAGATTTTGGTTCAGCATAAAGAGCTAACAATAAGAGCTAATAAAAATTCAGTGGGTTACTACCCCCATGAGGGAATGAGTTCCTCATTCCTGAATGTCTTCAGCTGTAATCTCAATGACCATTTGTCAAGCAGGGCTATAGAGGGGATTCCAGGTCTTGTGGGCTTGGATTAGATCACCCAAGAGGTCCCTTTCCACTCTGAAGACTGAAATTCTATGCTAGGGGTTCTGGTCCCAGCTGTTCACTTCCCCCACATTGTCAGGCTCCAAAATTAAGCCTCTTCGGTATAAATGAGGTCAGTCCCAGTAAGTTATGGAAGCCCCATGGCTGGGTAGTCCTGCAGCTGCCCCCCCTCTACCTTCTCTCAACAACTTCCAAAAGGAAAAGGAACTTTAGTAGTTCTTTGGGCACCTGCCTGTCCTGCTGACCTCATTGTAAAGCTTTGCTTGATGTCCATTGGACACAAGGATCTTAAGGTGGGAAGAAGAAAGGTCTCCTTGAAAATTGACACAAGATTCTCCAAGACAAGGAGGCCCCAGAGACCTGGTATCAGGGTCAGTAAGGATGCACAGAGGTCTGACTATTCCAATAGTCTGTAGTAGCAGACAGAAGACCTAGGCTTAAACCTTTCCTCTGATTTTTATTTCCTAACTATGTGACTGCACAAGTCATTCCTCTCCGAGACTAAGGGTCTTCATCTGTGAAATGGGGGTGATAATATCACCTACTCCCTGGGTTGTGAGAATCAGATCAGATAATATCTTAGCAGTTCTTTAAAAAAAAATCCTTTCTACACGGGAACCATTACTGTCAGAAGTCTGTTGCAGTAAAAAGCTTCGTTGCTAGAAATTCGGGAGACCTGGATTCTAGCCAGTCCAAGCACTAGCAAAAACTCCCTGTATGACCTCAGACAAATCACTTCCCTGTCTTGGCCACAGCTTGCTCCCTTTGCAAAATGAGGGAAATGAATTAGGATGGTCTCTGAGAAGGTCCCTTCCTGCTCTGAGCATCTGATGTTCTGATCCATTAAAATCAGCAAAGGATCTTTGTCTTCCTCAAACTGAGATGATGACTCTGATATCAGCTGGTTGACACATGGGCTTATCTTATTACCAATAGAAAATCTTAGATGGGTTGGGGAGACTCAGGCTTATGCCTGAAGAGTCAGCATTTACCTCTGGGGTCTCATCCTCCTCTAAGAGTCTTCTTTTTTTGAACTCATGAATACATGAGTGGACCAAAGTTACCATAGAAATGGCTGACATTTCTCATCTGAATCCTCCAGTCTCCTACAGACTCCTCTGTCTGAAGCCTTGGGACGAATGCTAATAACATTTCCAGAAGGTTAAATTATAACTGTGTGATTCTTGAGCAAAGGCAGAGAATGGATAAGCACACTGTGTCCAAAGACTAAGGAAGATGGAAGACATGGGAGTTTAGAATACAGAATGTTAAGTAAGAAAGGTCACTGGAACATGGAATGGCAAGGTTGGAAAGGGCCTGTGGAACATGGAAGGCCCAGATAGGAAGAGCCCTTAGAGGTCATTTAAGCCAATCCCTTTATTTTACTACGGACAGAGTAGTGAAGTGACTTGCTTTTTTGTCCATGGGAGTAGATTAGGTTGGAGTTAAGGATTGGTAGAAAAGGGGAAATGAGATCAGAAGTTGAATAAGGCCAAAGGACTAGTGGCTTGATCCATCAGGAATGCACACCACAGTGAGAGGAGAGAAAGTGGAATGAGGTACAATGTACACCTGTACATTCAAGCAGGACTGAAACCTCCAGTGTCCAGGTAACGAACAGATGGAACCTGAATCACAGTTCTAGAGGGGAGGAAAAGTCAAGGTTGGACAAAGAGGTGTTCTTTACACATACTCATCCATTCCTAGGAGTTCAAGTTCCATCTCCATTCAGATGACTCTCAAATCTACATAGCCAGTCCTAATGTGATTGCTGGATTCCTGAATTCCTGAATACAGAAAACTTTTTAACTCACCTTTACAAACTCTACTTTCCTATCAAGCTGGACTAGTTGCTAGACCACAACCTTGATCTTCTAACACTCACCTCCAAACATCTGCATGAGTCATCTTCATCCTTAAAAACATCCTGTCAGCTTTTGACAAAATACAGCACCCATTCCTACTATTAGAGAGCATAGATAAATGGATTGTTCCTTAGAATGATAAGCAATACCTATCTGAAATCATCAACAAGCATTATATGCAATGGAGATAGGCTAGAGGCATTCCCAATAAGATCAGGGGTGAAACAGGATGCTCATTATCACCACTACTATCCAATATTATATTAGAAATGTTAACTGTAGCAATAAGAGAAGAAAAAGAAATTGAAGGAATTAGAATTAGGAAGGAAGAGACAAAACCCTAAAAACATCCTGTCTTCCTTCAAGATGTCACCTCCACAGTAGAGCCTCCCTTGATCTCTTTCCTCTGTCCCCAGCTGTTCATCTGTCCTCTCTTCTCTTTCTTCCTTTCCCCCCTCTCCCTCTTCCCTTCTTTGTTTCTCTCTCCTTCCCTCTCTCCCTCTTTCTCCTCTTTCTCTTCTGTCTCTGCTCTCTCTCTTTCACACACACAGACACACACACACACACACACACACACACACACACACACACACACACACACACACACCCTTCTTATTTTTTTGCATACAGTATCCCCTCCATTATAGTGCAAACACCTTAGGAGTAGGCATGATCCATGATAACTAGTACAGAGTCCTGTACGTAGTAGTTTTGTTCAGCTGTTGAAAACAGGCACATAAGAATATGAGCCATGTCAACATGTGGCAGAATACTGGTTAGGAGAGATGAGTCTGACCTTTAATTCTGACAGTTAACTGACCCGGGCAGCCACGATGAAGTTAGGCTCATAGGATCACATCAAAAACCACAAAGAGCCCTCAAGAGCATCCAATCTCTCTCACTACTCAATGAAGCTCATAATGCTATTATTAAGCACTAAGGGAACCCCCTCTAAGCAGGAAAGGCAGTGTATGAACTTGGACCCTGACTCCAAAACCAGTTATTTTCACATTAAGCCACACTGCCACTCATCTCATTTCCTCATCAGCAAAATGAAGATAATTAAATATCAACTGGGAAAAAAAATGAGGATACTTAGACAACCTATGTCAAAGGGTTTTAGTGAGGACTTTACAAGTCATAAAAGCTATAGAAAGGTGAGCCATAATTACAATAATAATCGTTGTCAATCTTTTAATTATGATTACAATCACACACTTGCCCCTCCCTTTATCACAAAGGGCATCTCCCCAGAATCCTGCCCTGTAAAACATACTGGTTGTCAGGTTAGATATGGGCAGGGAGACCAGCAGAGTTCCAAACTACTTAGTGCATCTGGCCTTTTCCACATGAACCATGGTCCACTATCACCAGAGTGACACATGCATGGAACAAAGGGGACTACAACCAAGGAAGGCCTCAAGCAAGAGCCCAAAGGTGTCAGACAACAGGGCCTTAGGATGTTGGGGAAACACTAGATTCTCTAAGAGAATAGCTGGACCCTGTCATTCCCTCATCAAGCATAACATACATTTTGAGGATGACAGGCAAACACTTAGAAGGAATCTTCCCTTACACAGGTCTTTTTACTGTAGACGTTGTCACCCCAGGCTAGGCATGTTAAATTTTATTCAACACATCTCTGGGAGACCTGCTATCCTAGGTTAGCCCCTGGGGGGGGTGGGGGGTGTCTGTTATGCCAGGTTAAGCTGCCCATCCAGAGGATGAGAGACTAACCCCACTAATCCCAGATTCCTTCCTTCAAAATCTGCTACCCCTGAATCAGTGGCTATTAGTTCAGTACAATCAGCCATAACTTAGATGGCTTCTCCACCACAGCAGTCCAGGTTTTGGCTTGCCAATGTATGGAATGAGGATAAATGAATAAAGATCCATTATGAAGGCAGCAACATCCATTTCACACATTCTTTCAGCACAGAGTCATCCTAAGCAGCTGGTCTCCATTCTATCTTCCACAGAGCCCACCCCACAAATAATAAAATTATCTCTGTAACAACTAAAGATTTATTTGTTAAGTGTTCACAAAGGGCCAAGGACTTAGGATTTTCATCAAACAACCACCTGCAGGTAGGTAGATAGAACAACTGTATTATGCCCATTTAGAAATAAGGAACAAGGGGTGGCTAGGTGGTGCAGTGGATAAAGCACTGGCCCTGGAGCCAGGAGTACCTGGGTTCAAATCCAGTGTCAGACACTTAATAATCACCTAGCTGTGTGGCCTTGGGCAAGCCACTTAACCCCATTCACCTTGCAAAAAAAAGCCTTAAAAAAAAAGACTTGGGTAGAGATAAGGAACAGAGGTCTCCACAGAAGCAGCAATTTGTTGTTGGGTCAAATGGTTGAGCTAAGTATTGGCAATAGGATACAAACTCAGGTTTCCTGGCTCTAAATTCAGGATACTTTCTACTAAATTGCAAATAAAATCATCAAATATTTCATCAACTGCCTGCCACACACATGGGCTTGGGGACCATGTTCCTACTTATTTGTCTCATCATAACAACTCCTATTAGATAGTGCTTTAAACTTTGCAACATACTTTACATATATTACTTCATCAATTGCTTGCAAATCACTCTTACATGGTTCATAGACAGCTATGTGGTTCGGTGAATAGTATTCTAGCTGGAAATCAGGAGGTTCTTGAGTTCAAATTCAGTCTCAAGATACTTACTGTATGAGCCTAGGCAAGTCACTTAACCCCTTGGCCTCAGTGTCTTCAACTGTCAAATGGTTAACTCCCAGAGTTGTGAGGATCAAATATTAGGTGCCTAATTAATACTTGTTTCATTGCATTTGATCCTCACAGGATTTGGGTGCAACTGTCGTCATTCTTATTTCATAGATGAGAAAACAGAGGTTAAGCAATCTGCCCATAGCCCCATAGCGGGTGTCAGAGGTGGGGATAGGAAAGACAGGTAAAACACACACACACACACACACACACACACACACACACACACACACACACACACAAACAGCAAGCTCTTGAGTGGGGACACCGTGGACATAGTACAAGTCTGGGTCCCTGCTCCGTGGCTCAGACTCAGGAGGACACACATGGTCTGAAAATGTGTGAAAATAACAGCCAGAGGTCGGATGAGTCAACTGCAGAAAGGAAAGAAGTCTACACAGCAGAGAATCTTTATAGGCTTTCTTAGCCGCTTTTGAATTATCCAGGGTTTCCAACCCATCACACACATGCTCCACTAAGTCAGTCTTTCTTTCCTTTTTTCTCCTTTCCAATTTCCTTCCTTCCTCCCACCCTCCCTCCCTTCCTTCCTTCCTTCTTTCCTTTCTTTCTTCCCTTCTTTCCTTCTCCCTAGTTCTTTTCTTCACTCAGCAAGGTGCTGCGGATGTTCTTGACTCATGAGTCCCAGTCTGCCGCCCATCTAGATCGGGGTGACCCTCTCGACCTGCATGACTGTACCCATGGAAGCTCCGGGATGCCCTGGGGCTGCTTCCCCCCATCTGCCCCGATCCTCCTTCACTCCCTCCAGGCCCAAGGAGAAAGGTGGGCTGGGGTCAGACACAAGGGCCTGCGCTGGTGCTTGTGCATCCTTCTGTGGATAGAAGACCACGAGGTCCCGAGAAGCTGGGCACCCGCCCCAAGAGCTGCCGCTGCAGCGGCACCAGGCCCCGGGCCGGCCCTGCCTGCTCTCTCTCGATGGCGGGGGTCCCAGCTCCCAGCCCTTACTCCCGGAGGGGAGCCCCCCTCCCGAGGGGAAGGACCCCCGGCGCTCTCCGAGCCTCTCCAGCGCCGAGGCCCACAGCAGCGCCGGGGCCCGCAGCAGGAGCAGCAGCACCAGGCCCCGCAGCAGCACCGGGCCCCGCAGCAGGAGCAGCAGCACCGGGCCCCGCAGCAGGAGCAGCAGCACCGGGCCCCGCAGCAGCACCGGGCCCCGCAGCAGGAGCAGCAGCACCGGGCCCCGCAGCAGCGCCGGGCCCCGCAGCAGCACCGGGCCCCGCAGCAGGAGCAGCAGCACCGGGCCCCGCAGCAGGAGCAGCAGCACCGGGCCCCGCAGCAGCACCGGGCCCCGCAGCAGCACCGGGCCCCGCAGCAGCACCGGGCCCCGCAGCAGGAGCAGCAGCACCGGGCCCCGCAGCAGCACCGGGCCCCGCAGCAGCACCGGGCCCCGCAGCAGGAGCAGCAGCACCGGGCCCCGCAGCAGCACCGGGCCCCGCAGCAGCACCGGGCCCCGCAGCAGGAGCAGCAGCACCGGGCCCCGCAGCAGGAGCAGCAGCACCGGGCCCCGCAGCAGCACCGGGCCCCGCAGCAGGAGCAGCAGCACCGGGCCCCGCAGCAGCACCGGGCCCCGCAGCAGGAGCAGCAGCACCGGGCCCCGCAGCAGCACCGGGCCCCGCAGCAGGAGCAGCAGCACCGGGCCCCGCAGCAGCACCGGGCCCCGCAGCAGCACCGGGCCCCGCAGCAGGAGCAGCAGCAGCAGCGCGGCCCGGGCGCACCCGGGCTGGGGCCGCCACTGCCCGGGGCGGTAAACAAGTCCGTCCTCCAGAGGCTTCCTGCAGGAAGCGGGCCGCGGGGCCGGCTCCCCCGGCTCCCCCGGCTCCCTCGGCTCTCCGGGATGGCCTCTAGCCCGAGCCCCATCCTTCCAGGCTAGTCATAGAGCCGCGCGGGCTCCCCCGCGCCCCTCGGCGCCCCCACACCTGTCTGCTGTGCTTCACGCCGGGCCTGCGGGGGGAGACAACGGGGCACGGGCGCTGCGAGGCCCGGGGCCGCTCTGGAAGTCGGAGGGCCACCCCGGGGCCGCCCCTCGGAGGCTCTGGGAGGCAGAGGCTCGGGGGCCATGAGAGCTGGAGAGAAGGGAAAAACCGCCCCAAAGCCTAAACCCCCCGGCACCCCATGCTGCTGAGCCAGGAGGCTTCTCTTGACGCTCTCTCCGGGCCATGATGGCAAGACCGACAGACAGAGGCGCTGACTGCCAGCCTTCGAGGCTCCGGGGCGCTTTCTGGATCGAGCCTCCCCACACTAGCCCTAAGAGGTAGGCGGGCAGCGGTGACGTGACTTGCCCAAGGTCACACATCCAAATCCAGGCCCGGGGCTCCCTTGGCTAGAGCACCAAGCTGCAGTCAGTGGACATTTCTGCAGCCCCACTACCTGCGGATGCCCCCAGGACCTTTGGGGATGTTTGTCCTCTGTTCTCAAACAAGCGCAGGCGTTGGATCTGAGTGAGGGGGGCTCTGCAGTCAGCGGTCTCACCTTCTCCTCCAGAGTCATCAGGGTCCCGGGGGCACATGGAGGACTACGGGAGCTGGCCCTGGGGGAGACCTTGGCCTTTAGAAACTAAGTTCTTTCCCAGATCTCGGTTTGCCTGAGGCAACACCCAATCAGCAATTAAGTAAATTAGTAACCCAGTCAATCTGGGAGGTAAAGACCCCCCAGGGTTGCTTCCCCCACCTAGAACTGATCACTCGGACCCCCCCATTGGGCAACTACTACTACTACTCATAGGTTGTTGTTTGTCCTATACTCTCAAAGAGGACCGTGACATGAAGGACATGTCATGTCTTGGGAGTGAACTGGATTGAAGGGGTGGGAAGGAAGGGGTCACAGCTGGGCACTCACTCTCTCCTCCAGAGCCATCTGGATATAGTTTGGGGATAGTGGTCAGGTATAGATCAAGATGACTGGGAACAGCCCCATTGCTGGGATTAGGGATACAAAGAAAGGTAAAAGACAATCCCTGCCCTCAAGGAACTTACAAACTGTGACATCTACAGATTCCTTCTCAGAACCATGTTGGTTTTTAACCTTCCTTTTTTCCCCTTAAAAATCAGTTAGAGAGCAGTAATTACCAAGATTTAATTTTTCTCCATCCACGTTCATGTTCATGGACTCTCCCCACACCAAAATCTATCCACCAACCCCATGACCCCACCTCACCCCCATTAAGAACCCCTGCTATAGATAAACAATCTGTGAGGCAGATTAGACTGATTTCTAAGGTCCCCTTCCCTGCCTCACTTAAATCCAATTCACTTGCAAAACATGGTACCTCCTTGGAGTCAGGGTCCTCTTTGAGAATGAAGGACAAACAACAGGGGATCCAAGTGGCCAGTTCCAGTTGGGCAATGCAACCCTAGGGGTCTTTACCTCCTAGGCCTCTGAGGTCTCTGGGTCTCAGTATCCCTAGCTATGATATGATGATATAAACACTGAAACGTAGTCAGGAGAACAACCCTTCCTAAACTTTAACTTGTCCTCTGAGCATGTTATTTTGTGGATAACAGGCAAGTGAAAAAAAATTGCCATCCTATTGAAGTGAATTGTCATTCTCATTACTGTTATCACATTCTAGACAGGAAGGGGGGAAGAGAGAATTAGTCCCAAAGCTTTCAAGCAACACAGATGAGAACCAAAAGGATGATTTTAAAAAGCCCCAAGAGGCCAATAGCATTGATCTTACTGAATTCTCACAAGAACCCTGGAGGAGGGTGCTGTTGTTACCACAGTTTCAGTGATGAAGAAACTGAGGCCAAGGGTCAAAAACCATCACTGTCTGAGCCCCTTCCTCCCTCCAACTCCAACACTCTGCCTCTCTTTAAGGACTGACACTTACTAGTAATGAGCCTAGTTAACTAGTTTCCAAGCTCACTACTGATGAAAAGACAGAGAAAACAACCCCAGCAGTCTGTAAAGGATGGAGGGGGAGGAAATCAGCATTTCTACAGGATGTCACAAAAAAAGTCTCAGCGAAGTTTTAAAGCTTTAATAACTTCAAAAATATAAGTGATGCAAATTTACCAAAAAACAAAACAACATATGAAATGGAAATTAGTTCTATTTTAAAATATTAATAGGATTCTTATTAAAATTCAACAGAACCTACACTTCCTTCTAGCTAAGTTTTTAAAACTTTGTAAAAACTTTCCCCTGCTGTTGCTCAGGGGCTGAATGGATCTGGAATCCTTGCCCTACAATGAGGTCAAACATCAAGGTTTTGATGCATATGATAATTCTGACATGATCCCACAAGAAACTGTGTAGTAGAGATAGGCCAGATGACTGAGCTGGTCAAAGAAGAGGACTACTTCCTTCAAGTTTCTGGTCAGTCACACACACAAAATGGCAAAATGCCCCATTTTGTTAAAATTAAAATGATCAATTTATTATGCAAAAGTCACAAAGTGAAGTAAGTATAAAAAAATTTAAATAATCAAACTTTCAAGAAATGATATTTTTAGATAAGTTTGTAGCGTTTATACTTCTGAAGTTCTGGAAGCTTAAAATTACCCTTTTAAGATTTCAGAAGGGCTTTGCACATATTCTTTCATTTGAGCCTCACCATACTCCCCTCTCCCAAAAGAGAGGTGTCAAAGGTCCCTATCATTCCCATTTTACAGAGGAGGAAACTGAGGTTCATTCAGAGAGGTGGTTTACCCAGCCCAGGGTCAG
This sequence comes from Macrotis lagotis, assembly GCF_037893015.1. Lineage (NCBI taxonomy): Eukaryota > Metazoa > Chordata > Mammalia > Peramelemorphia > Peramelidae > Macrotis > Macrotis lagotis. The sequence continues at coordinate 613,326,721 of NC_133666.1, read as the reverse complement.
GCAAGCTAGTAAATGGCCTTCCCAGTATTATCATTCAAGTCTCTTCTGACTTCAAGGTCATTATAGGAAGTTGTTGAAGTCCAGGAATGAAGGGCTGTACATTGAGGGAGTCAAGTCAAGGACAAGTGCTAGCCATGATCCAACCCTGATAATGGTATATAGATCAGTTTGTTTAGTCCATTAGAGAATCTTCAACTCAAATCCAAGAATGAAGCAAGTGAAAATAGAAGGAATTTTCATTTCCATAGCCCTTTAAAGTTTATTATTTGGCCCACAACTACCCTGTAAGAAAAATAGGACTAGTATGACTATCTCCATTTTAGAGACAAATCTGAGATTCAGAAAAGAATATTTCACCAAGGTCTAGAATTAGTAAAATAGTTGAACAAACACTCAAAATTGCAGATGTAGAAGCTGAAAGATTCATACAACCAATGAAATCCATCCTCAATAATATAGTCAGGAGATGTCTCAATGGGCATACCTCACCCTCACCTCTACCAGGCCAGAGGGGCCTGAGAGTACCCAACATAAGTGCAGAGCTGGAACTCAGAACTCCTAGTAGCACTGGAACAACCAGAAAACCCTCTTAGAGGAATCTTACACCTCACCCAACCCAAAATCAAAGGCAACAACCTCTCTCTCTCTCTCTCTCTCTCTCTCTCTCTCTCTCTCTCTCTCTCTCTGTCCCTCTGGATTCAGTACAGCTGCAGCAACAAACCTGGGAGCCTGGAGTCCTGCTGTCTAGTTCTAGTTCTTTTTAAGAATTTCAATAACTAAAGCATATTAGGTTTTATGTAACACATTCCAAGCAACCACCTTAAAACAAAGGCAGTTCCAAAATTATCCCTCTTTTACAGATGAGTAAACTTATACAGGAGCAAAGTTAAGCTTTGGAGGCAGGTCCTGCTTATGGTCAAATTCATTTCAACAAGTCACTATGTATTTACCAAGTCTTGCTAGGCATCAGACATTTGGCTAAGCACTGAAATACAAAACAAAACATTTATGTTTAGAAACATGGAATTTAAAGAGCTAAGTTAGTGCCACACAGGTAATGCACAGGTGGAGCCATGAATAGAGATAGGGATGCCAAGATTCAGCAGTGAAGAAGGAATGTGTCCCAGGTAACGGGGACAATGGGTCCAAAGGTCTTCTGCAAGGAGGTAGGATATTGGATTCAATGAAAGCCAAGTTGGCCAGTATGGTAATTTGTGTAGCACTTTGAGAGTTACAAAGATTATGTCATCTGTTGGTCACAACAATCCTTTGAAGGCAAGTGCTCTTTTTCCCATTTTACAGATGAAACCGAGGGTGAGATAGGTTAAATAACTGATTCAAGGTCACACAGTTAGGGAGTGTCCAAGGCAGGATTTAAACTCCAGGCTTCATGACTCCAAGTCCACCTCTCTAGCCACTGTGGTGCCCAATTTATGGGCAGTATGACTAATATGTGCATCCAAGTCTAGGGAGAAAAGCAGAGTAAAATAAGTCTAGAAACTGGGCTGGAGTCAAGTTGTGAAGGGCTTCAAATGCCAAACTGAGGAGTTCCTATTTTATGTGGAGACAATTAAGAGTCCCTGGAGTTTGAGGAGGGGAGTTACTTGATCAGAACTATGTTTTGGGAAGATTATTTTGGCAGGCATATGGAGGACAGATTAGAGAAGGAGGAGACTAAATTGCAATAGTCCAGACAAAGAGGAGTCAAGAGTCTGAAATAAGGTGGTGGCTATGAAAGTAAAAGGGCAGTTGGGTAGTTCAGTCGGATAGTGTATCAGGACTGAAGTCATGAAGACTCCATTTCCTGAGTTCAAATCTGGCCTCAAACACTAATTCTGTGACCTTGTTTGCCTCGGTTTCCTCATCTGTAAAATGAACTGGAGAAGGAAATGGCAAACCTCTCCCAGGCTCTTTACCAAGAAAACTTCAAATGAGGGCAACCAAACAAGAATTAAAGCAGCCTACTGCATCGTGTAACACAAATGTTTGGAAGTTTTACCTTATATTAACCAGGTATAGGTGAATGGTACAGTTGATAGAATAGTTTAGTCTGGAATCAGAATGATCTGAGGTCAAAAATGGCCCAAACACTTAATAACCATGTGACTCAAATTGCCTCAGTTTCTTCATCTGTCAAATGAGCTGGAGAAGGAAATGGCAAGGCACCCCTGTATCTTTGCCAAGAAAACCCCAAATGGAATCACAAAGAGTCAGACACAATTAAAATGACTAAACAATTAAAAAATGTCTCCCTGTAACTTCCCCAGTCTATACCTACTTCTGCCTTCTAAGGCCACATGAAATAAGTCAACTCTCTCTTCCATATGAAAGTCCTTCAGACAATTGAGAGGAAAAATCTTGTTCCCTCCTGTGCCTTTTTTCTTCTCTGGGTTAAACATTCCTGGTCTCATGACCTAGGTTCCAGTCTGTGGTCTTAGGGACCATGGTCATACTCCCTAGCACAGACCCTGTCCTGTCAATGTCTTTGCTAAACTGTAGTTCAAAGAACTCAACTCATTACTCCAAATGCAGTCTAACTAGGGCATTTTTGAGGGTAGGAGTAGGGGGGGAACTATCACTTCTCTTATTCTGGACACCAGCCTCAGATCAATGAAGGAATTTTCCATCTTTTTTTGTTTATCATGTACTCTTCTGACAGAATGATAAAACTCACAGAAACTTTAGAATAATGTTTTTAATAGTCAAAAAATAAAATACACGTATTATAAAGAAACCATTGGTTAGTGAAAATAAAGATGCATTCCCCCTCCAAGTTCACATGCTATCTGAAATCTATTTACATTAACTCCTTAGTATTACAACATAAGATAGGAGAGAAGCTTGAACAGTAGAGCATGGAAAAGGGAGCATAGGTTCTAAGTGTTGGTAGGAACTATAGTGGGTTGGTTAAATGGCACCATGGATAGAATACTGGGCCTAAAGTTAGAGTTACTTGCTGTGTGACCCTGGCCAAGTCACTTAACTCCTGGCTCCATAAAATTGTAGAAGAAAACAGCAAACCACTTCAGTATCTTTGCCAGGAAAACATCATGGACAGTTAGTCCACAGAGTTATAAAAAGTTAGAGATAACTGAAAAACAAGGAATCTTAGCAGTCCATGTAGTTCAACCTCACTCCTTTTTCAGAATAAAGAGAACAGAAGACAATGGTGATTAAGTGATTTGTCCAAGGTCAGTAAAAGATTAAGTCAAAAAGACAGAATTAGAATATAGGGCATCCATGGTGGTCTTGTCCACATCTTCTCTTCTTCCATATCCCCTCTGCTACTCTTTCCTCACCCCCCCAACCTCATTGAGAGATGAGGAAGAATGAGACTCAAATTCCACTAAGAAAATCCCAAAAGGGATCACAAAGAGTCAGACACTGAAACAACTGAACAACAGTTAAGGTAGTCTAATGCATTATGTAATACTTCCAAGTGTTTGGAACAATAAGCCTGAGCCTTAAAGGGGAGAGAAGGCTTCACTTGTTCTCTGAGAGCTGCTGATTCTTGGCTTTGCTTGAAGATGCCCACAGACTACCTTGCTCACTGGTTGGCAGACTCACTGGCAAGCTGGGAAGGAAAAGGGGAGTGATGAGACAAGGGAGGGAAAGAAGCTCAAACTCTGTCTACATTTGCAGCCACCTCTGCAAATCTCTTCTTCTCCAGGTCCTACTGGGTATGAGACCCCCACCCCACAATGAAAAATTGACCTCAAGGGAGAAGACACCCTAGATTTATGTGCTACAGCTAGAAAGAGACAGAACTGATGGCCATAATAAAAATTCCAATTTCTTTTGTTGTTGTTGTTATTGTTGTTGTTGCTCAGTCATTTTCAGTCATGTCCTACTGCTCATGACCCATTTAGGGTCTTCTTAGCAAAGATACTGGAGCATTTTTTTTTTTGCCATTTCTTACTCCAGCCCATTTTACAGATGATGAAACTGAGGCAAACACAGTTTGACTCTTGTCCAGGGTCACAAAGCTAAGAAATAACTGAGCTCAGATTTGAAGATGAGTCTTCAAAGGAAGGAAAATGAATCTTCCTGTTTTCAGGCCCAGAATACTACCTATTACATCATTTAACTCTGTGTGTGTGTGTGTGTGTGTGTGTGTGTGTGTGTGTGTGTGTGTATACATATATATGGATATAGATATATAGAAATAAGGATATGGAAATGGATATGGACATGGATAAGGACAGAGACATAAGAGACATAAGACATGGACACAGATATAAAATTCCATTTCTATAGCACTTCAAAGCTTACAAAGCACTTTCCTCAGAAAATTCTCTCATCAGGGAGGTAGCAGGAAAAGCAGAGTGACCTGGAGCCTACCTGACCCAGCCCATGAGTGTTTGGTTGATCATCTAGCTTTGAGAAAGTAATACAGATCCAACCTCAAAGTGTCTCCTTTGTCCACTTCCCCCATTCAGAGTCAGTTGTTAAACACTTCCCAGCACACTAAAGACGTTACAGGGTTGCTACGTTACAGGGTTAAGTGATTTGACCAAGTTCACCCAGCTAAGTATTAAGTGTTGGAGACCACATCTGAACTCAGGTCCTCCTGACTCCAGGGCTGATGCTCTATCTATTGTGCCACCTAGCTGCCCCAGACTGACAAGAATTATTAAGAGGAGCCCGAGGCTTAGTGAAGAAAAGGGCTTTGCCTCCATTCCTTCAGCAAGTAAGCAGCTAAAAAGAGCCAGAACCTGAATCCAGGGCTTTCTAACACCAAACCTACTAGGATTTCTTCTCTGTGCAGCTGCCTCTCCTGCTTCCCAGGTTGCCTCTTGCTAACCTGAAATTCAGAAGATTCCTTACTCTTGCAGTTTTTCCTCAAATAGATTGGGAATGTCCCTTTCCCTTTCTGGATCTCTAAAATAAAAGCCTGCATCTGCACCTGCTAATTTTCTGTGAGAGATGCAGGGGGTCTTTGAATGCAGGATGTGAAGTACACTTTGCGATGTAGTCACTGTACCAACCAGTTATATTTAATCTTTTCTCTCTGTGACAAAGCAGGGCTTGATAAACTGGATAGGTTGTGTTGTCTCTGGAAATGACTGTGATATAAAAACAGAACTTTAAAAAAATAAAACTAAGAAGTTGGATTTAATTATCTTTAAGATCTCCTTCCAGCTCTGATTTTCTGTGATCTAAGTTCAAAACTTCGTCTCTCTTGCTTACTACTTGTGGGACCATATCAATCAATCAATATTAGACAATCAATCAATCCTAGACAAAAAAATCAATCAAACTACTTAGGCAGCTAGTGAGTAAGACTGATAGACTCAGGAGTCTGGAAGAGCTGGCTTCAAATTTAGTCCCAGATGCTTATTAGTTGCACGACTTTGGGAAATTACTCAACTTGCATCTCAGTTTCTTCATATGAAACTGATGTTAATAATACTATCTATCTCCCAGGATTTGTTGTTAGTATCTAATGGGACATGTATAGCTTTGTTATTTAACCTTTCTCATGTACCAGACACTGTGCTTTGGGTAAATCACAGCTTCTGTGGGCCTCAGTTTCCTCAACTGTATAATGAGGAGCCTGGACAAGATAATCGACACAAGCAGCATCATCACCATCATCATGTAAGGTCCCTTCCAGTTCCAACCTTCTGCCTTATAAGGAAAGTCTCTTTTCCAGCTCTGACATTCTGCATTCTATTATCCCTTCTGATTTCAGCCCACTCCCCAAACCTCCTCCCCATGTCACCCAAGCCCTCGCAGAGCTGGGAACGGGGCTTCAGAGTTTCAACTCCCAGACAACCAGGCCCCCCTCTCATCAGCAGATAACCTGACCACAGTGCTGAGTCACAGCAGTCCTCTGCTCTTGGGTAAGAGAATTGGCTTCCGAGGTTTTCCAAGAAAAACAAACAGGCATAAAAGAAAAACAGACCAAGTGCTTGCAATTAGCCAAGGGTTGGCAGAGAGGGACAGCACAGTCTCCCCAAGCAGGCAATATCAGGATTTCAGCATCTCTTGGATTCCTCCCCAGGGGTCTGCCTCCTCTTATGGGTACTACTCATGCAGTCATAGAAGGTGAGAGTGGGAACGAATCTTAGAATTCATCTGGTCTAATTCCCTCTATTTACAAACAGGCATAGCAAGGCCAAGACAGATTAAGCAGTGGCCCCAAAGATACCCTGCATGTAAAGTAGCAAAGTTTGGACTCCCACCCCATCCTGAATCTTAGTCTTTCCTCTTGGAGGATGTTGGAATCAGATATTTAAGTCTAGAAGGGACCATTGGAGACCAGATCATCTAGCCCCTCATTTTACAAATGAGGAAATTGAGGCAGGAAAAATAAAATGACTTACTCAAAATATTACAGGTAACCTTAGGAATTTGGCCCTCTATAGATGTGAAGGATGGGGGTGAAGAATGGAGAAAGATAGTTAAGACATCATCTTCCCACTAGTCCTGAAGGAAGGGATTGGGGTTGAGTCCTGAAGGTGGGTCAAAGAAATCTAAGCTTCTCCTGCCAACATTTCAGCCTCATGACTCAAAACTGTGTTTGGTGGGGAGTAGAAGGAGCTGGGCACGCAGCCCTTGGGGCCACCTGCAGGACATTGGGCAAGGATTCTAGGAACAGCCCCTGAGCTCCCTCAAGGCCGCTAAGAATAGCTTTCCCAGAAAGGTAATCAGGTTTGGCTTCCCACTCAGTAGCAGGTGGGCCACAAGGCCAAGGAGAGCCAGAGCCAAGGAGGGTGGAGTTTCTTCATGAATGCCCCTAAACCTTTACCAGAAGATGTGAGCTGAAGGGCAAAGCCTCCAGGGAGCCCTTGAACTCTAAGCAATGAGGAAGTGGGTATGTCCCTGTACCTTTCACAGCTCACTACGCATGGGAAAAGGGCTGAGGTCCCTATGTCATCCTTATGGCATCAACTCAGATATCAAAAGGGTTAAGATGGAGTATCCTGAAGATAAAGAGCTCTAGAGCTCTGGCCGAAACCCCAGTGGCTTCCCAATATTTCCAGGATTGAAAAAAATCCTTGTTTGACTTTTCAGACTGGCCCCTACCTAACTATCCAGGCTTCAAAGAACTTACTCCACTCTACATATTTCTACTCTCTCCCTTCTTGCTGGTCCTTACCTATGTCTTACCATCTCCCATCTGTGAGTTTTCCCACTGTCTGTCATCATGCTCTCCATCCTTACCTGTTTCTACTTTTTTTTAATAGGTTTTTTTACAAGGCAGTGGGGTTAAGTGGATTGCCCAAGGCCACACAGCTAGGTAATTATTAAGTGTCTGAGGCCGGATTTGAACTCATGTACTCCTGACTCCAGGGCCAGTGCTTTATCCACTGCACCACTTAGCTGCCCCCTTACCTCTATTTCTTAGTCTCCCTGTCTACTTTTAAGAATCAGATAAAAAATAAAAATAAATAAAATTAAAATGAATGAATGAATGGATTAGATCAAATCCCACCTTTTCAGATGCTCCCCAGGTACTAGGCTTCTGTCCTACATTACTGGCCTTTTACCCAATATGCAACTTGTATGCACATCATTAACTGTCTCCCTTAGCAGAATTTAAATAGCCTGAGGGTAGATACAGTGTATTTACCTTTCTTTAAATTCCCAGGTGCTTAATGAAAAGTCTAAGTCACTTCTTAGCTTACAAAGTATTTGGACAAAGTACTTTCTCCCTCTAAACCTCAATTTCTCCAACTGGTAAAAAAAATGCTAAGAGATCATCATACCACCTCCCCTCAATGAATTGGTGGACGGATGCAAATTCAACTCCACTAAGATTCATTAAGCACCAAAGTACAGGTAGTTGGGTGGAAACAATAACAAGACACCATATTTATAGAAATTTTGAAGTTTATGAGGTATGAACTAGAAGATAAATTAAGCAAGTATTTTAAATTCTTGCTGATTGATTCTCATATTCATTTTATAAAAAGAAATAAGAGGGGCAGCTAGGTGGTGCAGTGGATAAAGCACAGGCCCTGGAGTCAGGAGTACCTGGGTTCAAATCCGGTCTCAGACACTTAATAATTACCTAGCTGTGTGGCCTTGGCCAAGCCACTTAACCCCATTTGCCTTGCAAAAACCTAAAAAAAAAAAAAAAAAAAAAAGAAAAGAAAAGAAAAGAAAAGAAAAGAAAAGAAAAGAAAAGAAAAGAAAAGAAAAGAAAAGAAAAGAAAAGAAAAGAAAGAAAAAGAAATAAGAGGCAGATTGGTGTGGTGGAATAGAGTTCTAGCTTCAGAGACAAGACTTGTTCTCAACTCTGACATCTGGCAAAAACTGACAGGAGATAAGTCACTTATTCTTTTGTTGTTCTAGATCTTTTAAAGTCTCTAAATCTGTAAGTTGTAGAGAAGACAATGTCCTTCATTGAGAGAAGAGAGTTTCCTAGTAAAAAATTCTCAGGGAATCAGTGAAATCACGAGCCTGGCCCTTAATCCTACAAATGATTGTTCACAGTACACAGTACTTTAGATCTTATGTTTTACCTACATTATCTCATTTGATCCTAATAACAATAGCAGGAGGTACTATTATTCCCCTTTACCAGGGCTACATAGCTACTAAATCAGAAACAAGATCTGAATTCAGGGCTTCCAGACTTTGAGTCTAGCACTCTTCCCTATACAAAGGGGGTCAACAAATTATACCCCAAGGGCCAAATCATTTCCACATAAAAACCTGTCTTTGCTTTGTACAAAAGTAGACAGTGGGTAGGATTTGATCCATGGGCATTCGAGGGCCAACCCTAATCTTCCACCTTGCTGCCACTTTTATGGATGATCAACCAGTGAC